>NW_023597054.1:55878410-55942879 GCF_011947565.3 Pollicipes pollicipes | reverse complement strand
TGAGCCAATGGAATTTAAGGGCATGTAACACATTCGCGAGGGTTTTGAACTAAAGGAGTCATCTAGAAGAGTACTCGGTTGCAGTTCGAAGCCTACCCTTCTTAACACCCATCCCTTAGTTTTGAGCTACACCCGGGTCTGCGAAGACGGACTATTTTGCGAAGTCTTTTCGTCGGACTATTTTAAAGTCACCCCTCATCCATGACGTTAATAACGTCATGTAAATCTTGCTATTCGATTTGCCGTGCGATGATCAGTGCAAAGAAAAATATAATTAGAGTGAATCATCAAGTTGCTCATTTCTACGTTCTTGATCACGATTTCCAGATGACATATCAGTCAATTGGCTCTCAACCAATGTTGTGCAACGCACGATAACGTGACCAAACAATGAGTATTGAGAAGCATATTTACCAAAAGGCCACTGGTCTTTTTCTGTAAAAAATAGAGTGGAGTGTACCGTATTTTGCAATTCAGATTTGCTTGCCTGCCGATAAACTTTGCCTTAAGTGCTCCACGGAAGTAAGTTGCTTGGTCAAGTTCAGTGCGCCAAAAGAAATGATCCAGACACATTCGTTCACTCAGGCTGCCAGCGTCAATCTCACGCCACCATCAACGCCCATGAAAAAATAGTCCAAAGGATTTGGTGACCCCATCAGGGACGGGAAAAGCCTTGAGGCAAACCCCACCGAATGACGGTAGGGCCAATGGGACGGCTAACAGTCAACTGCCCTGCTCAGCATCAAATCACACTCCTCGGGCGTCAATGAACATGCTCTGTGCCAGCGAGCTGACCAATGTGGGCGCTGCGGCCGCCGCCGCACCGGAAGCTGGCCAGCGAGCCGCAGCGGTCCCGCCGTTCAGCGCGCGACCCTGGCGCCGTGGGTCTGGCCGGACCAAATGACCGGCGGCGCGCCTCTGGCGGAATGGAAATGTCATTCAGCGAGATAGCACGAGGCGCGACCGGCGGGGTGTGCGGGCCGGATTAGCGCGGCGCCCCGCCTGGTGATAGCGCAGACAGCCATCGCGCGCGCACAGACAACGGCCCGACTCGGCGCGGGAGCCCTCAATGATGCAACGATGCTTATCGCCGCAGGTGGGCCGGTAATTGGAGCAGAAACGCCCCAGTTCGGCTCGGCGTGGCTACGGCTGAATAGGATGAGTGGCCGCCCGTTCGGTGCTTGGGGCTCTGATTGACGCGGGACCCGTCCATTGTCTCATGGTGGACTCCCGTCATGAGTTATCGAAGCTCGTTTCATTTTCAGAGGGCCCCGACCGACGCAAGAGGCCCTATGACATTTGGGGCCCTGTCCCTGCCCCTCGGCAGCCTTGGCCGACTCGTGGTCCCTTGCCAACGCAGGACTCTCCGTGAGGCACTGTGGCCCCTGACCGACAAAGTGCCTTTCATTTTTCAGGGGTTCCGACTAATTCAAATCGTGGGCCGGGGCTTGTCCCCGCTGAGGCAGTGGGCTTCCAGGGTTTAGACCGACACGGAGCCGACTGTTCGGTGTTGGCGGTCTCTGACCAACAAAGAGGCCTTTAGTGGAGGGGCCCTTGAACACTGCCCAGACTGGCTTTAGGCTCCCTGCTAATATAGGACCGATGTTAGGCACTGTGGTCCCCTGACCGACACGGGGACTCCTATTAACTCAAGGGCTCCGACCAATGTAAAACGCGGGCATCGACTCTATCCCTGCTGTGAAATTGACTCCCAGTCCCAGACCTGACGCTGTAATGTGGCGGGGAATACATCACGTGCCATGGCCGTAAAGCATCAACCACAGAGGAGTAGTTTCGCAAATTGGGTTGGGAGTGGGACTGAGCTGGGAAAACCTAACCCCAAAAACATTAAAAGAAGCAAGTTTCTCCCGGGATTTGGCTCACTTTATTTTCAACATTAAAAGCTGCAGCCCCCTCCCCTCCCCTCCCCTACTGAACAGGAAATTACAGACCTGCTCTAATACGTTTTTTTCGCTCTGTTTCGGCGTAAGATGTCATCAGGCATCATTGTGGTTTTGCTTCGCGTCGATCGTCAAACCAGGTTTCGGTAATCGACCTAGGTCGATGTTATCTTGCTTTAGACGTTAGACGTGTACGGTTTTGGGAATAAAGTGTTTGAGTCGATGTGCGGATCTTTTACAGGTTGTCATGGAAACCCCCTGTTGATAGCTGTAAGGCAGTGTCAGATTACAACGCGGCACTTGAGTTAGGCATGTTGGACACGGCTGGTGTTGTTCTGTCGATCACTGTCGGATGATTAGCATTATCGGTATCCATCCATCCTGGTGTCCATCGTCAGATTTTCGCCAATGGCCTATGAAATATTCACGTCGAGGTGCACGTAGGCTCATTTGAAGGGCTCTTCCGCATGTGGATGCCGGACGGCTGATAACTTGGTCACGTTTTAGGGTACTAATATTCAACTCGTTTGTTTTTATTTTCCGATAGCACTTCAAGCCAAAAAAAGTCGTCTTGCCACAGTCTGTAGGGCTTGAAACATCGCTGAATGATGCCAACACACCGTCCTGTTCTGCTCGTGCTTAGGCTCCGGAAGGTTGGGGGGGGGGGCAAACTCACCGTCGGAGAGCCAAATTTGCCATTCGGGGGGGGGGGGGGGCGGTGCGCTGCGCCATCCTAAAGAATACAAATTGACACCCGCGGATCAGTGTATGTCTAATGGCCCACCCGATTGAGCCATTCGCTGTTTTTACGAGCCGGCTCCCAGTGTTCCATATTAGTGCAGACATACATTCCGATGCTTTGCATTTTGAGCACCACCCGTCCAGCGTCGGAGCTTCCTGGCGGGGCGTGGCAGGGCGGGCAAGCCAGCCGTGGCCAGGCATTCTCCCCCTTGCCGAACCTAGCATAAATGTTAGGCCGAGAAGGCGAGAAGTGAATGCAACGCGCCAGACACTTCCGCCAATCGGCCCGCAACAACAAAACGGCGCCTGTTGATGACATGTCTTTGCGGGAGAAAGCAGCGTGCCTCGCCTGGCCAGATGGGAGAAGTAGCTATTTCTTCCTCCCCTGGAACCGCCAAGAAGGTGGCCCCGTTTTCAGAAAGGGACCACCACGTCAAAAGGAAGCGCCTGCCGTGAGCCGGACAGTCAAGATGGCCGCGGGACGCTCGATCGCCGGCGAAAAGCATGCACGCGGAGATGTTTGCCCGAGATGTTTGATGATATTTGCCTGCTTTGCCCGAGGACCCCGCTTTACCAGTGCTGCCGTCAGCCCAGCTGGTATCAGGAGTACCACACCATGTGAGAACTGGGCCAGAGGGGGACGTGCAGGGCCCCAGAGGTGAGGCAGGAAGAGAGCAGGCTAGCCTCGCGCTGCCGCCGGCAATACGACGCCCGAACTCTGGCCCTGCGGCACTTTAGGGGTGGAGCCCTGGAAGCAGAGCGCCGGCCCGGCAACGTATTGGACAAAGACACGTTCCAGTCAAACTATTGGATCAGGCGGAAAATAAGGGCGGGCCAATCCAGTTTCGAGATATTGCGAAGAGGTAAAACATGATGCGAGTAATGTCGGAGATGAAGTCTCAGAGTCTCGGGAGAAGTCTGGTAGAAGTCTCGGGAGAAGTCTGGGAGAGAGGCTTATAGGAGGGGGTGGCGTCTGGAGGTTTCTAGAAGTAATTCGCAGAATGGGTCTGCAGGGCAAAAGGGAACCGTCTGTGAGCTGGAGTGTGCCGTCCGTGGAAACCGAGTGTGCCGTCCGTGGAAACCGAGTGTGCCGTCCCTGGAAACCGAGTGTGCCGTTCCTGGAAACCGACTGTGCCGTCCCTGGAAACCGGAAAGCGTAAACGTATGCCACACCGGGCGCTTGTCTGCTGAGGGCCTCCGCCGTCCTATCAGACGCCTGTCTACCTCCAGGCCTCTGAGGGACGCGACGTGGAGCGGTTTTTTGCAAAACTCACTCCAATAGATGGGAGGCGAGGGCACAGAAGCACCGAAGGCGACGTCACCGTACTAGACAGAGCGCCACCGAAAGCGTATGCGCAGCAGTGGGAAGCTGCGAGCGGTGGGCGTGACCGAACGAGACGTGGGCCGCCCCACTGTGGACGAGACGCGAGGGAGCGTCGCCCAAATAGGGAGCCGTCTCTCTGGAGGTAGGGTGGGGAAACGAGCCACCGTCCAGCTCCGGTACGCCGGGTGCTGGCCCAGTAGCCTCGTCGTGCCAGGCTGGTAACAAATTGATCCAATATGTGTTAAATTGGGCATAAACGTGACTTCATCGGAAACTTCAAATGCGTTGAACAAAATTTATTTTAGCTCAACAAGGGCTCGCGCAGACGTGTCAGTATAAGGTCAAGACGCTGAATAAAGTGTGGGGAGGGGGCAAAAGAAGAGGGGAGTTCTACCCGTGAGCGAGCCAAGAATGAGTGGAGTGACGTGGGTGCCAGCGAATTTGTAGGTGTGTGGGTATGTGGCGCGGGGGTCGGCTGAATGCGTGAAGTCATTGCGGATTAGCGAAGGAAAAGGGAGCTCCCCAGGGTTGGCATTCGGCGGACTCTTGCCGACGTCACTCGCCAGTTGTCTGGGACCCGGGCCTATTTTGATGTGGCGTGGAATTTAGGGCAGTAACTTGCCTCAATGCATCTGGTTACGTGTTTTGCCCCCTTTCAACACTAACACCGGACGTACCGCCCCGCCAGTACCCCGGTCGCTCGCGTCATCCTAGCTTTGTGTGCGTATGTGTGTGGGTGTGGTGTGGGTGTGGGTGTGGGTGTGGGTGTGGTGTGGGTGTGGTGTGGTGTGTGGTGTGTGTGTGTGTGTGTGTGTGTGTTGTGTGTGTGTGTGTGTGTGTGTGTGTGTGTGTGTGTGTGTGTGGTGTGTGTGTGGTGTGTGTGTGTGTGTGTGTGTGTGTGTGTGTGTGTGTGCGCGCGCGCGCGCTCTCGTGTGTGTGTTGATGCCGGGCGTAACGGCGTCATTGCATGCCGAGTCGTGCGCGTAACGTCATCTGGCTCGTATGCTAATCAATGGGCTCCTCAGTATAAATTTGCTCTTGTGAGGGCCGTGACAGCGGTAGTCGGCGGCGCACATCGCCAGCGGCCAGCAGCAGCTCCCGCGCACGCACCCACACAGAAACCACTCCACACTAAACTGTAAAAGGTTCTGAAAACAATCGACGCCTGGCAAGTCACCTGGCCGCAGGGGTTAATGCTTCATTCTTTGCAAAGCGTTTCAGTTGAGGTGCGGTCCCATCCTTCTGGAGCCTCAGCACAAGGAAAAAAATGAAAATGGGAGCTAAAATTACATAAATTTTATAGATTTGTACACTTGTTTCCCATGTTAAAACAACAGAGCAAAGTCGAAAGACGACGTTATGCCCAATTGAGTGCGGCTGACAATTAAGAGCTAGTCATACTTTGGAGCCTGCATTCGCTTTTTAGAGCTTTGCATTCGTTTAGAACTTTCTGTTTTTGCTGCATGCTGCATGTCTTTAGTTTAACGATGCATCTATCTATGACTCTGACCTAGTTTTGTGTTACTGTCTGAGTGTTGTACCATCGTTCAGCGATGCTTCAAGTTCTGTGGACTACGACGGGTTGCGCTATTCAGTCACGACGACTTACCGGATGGTTAAAACGATCCGGTCGAATATTAGCACCCACAACGTGACAGACTTATTACCCATCTTCTTTCATATGAGCACTTGAAACGTGCTTACTTCAGAACCAAAGCGCAGCCTGGAATGTGCGGGGATGCAGCAAGAACCAAGTGGCAACTTCTGATTAAGCAGAGATCCAGCAAGGACCAATGTCTGGTCTGGAGTGATGTAAAAGTTAACAGCAATAATCAGAATTTTGTCTGAGACTCTTACCAGCCTTGATATTCCGGGCTCAGCGAATTGTTTGTCACGGGCGCCCCTTTTGAGAAGAATTTGGGACCCCGAATGGAGAAAATAGCTAAAGCTTCCCCTCAAATACGCAAAAACTGCATGTCTCCATAAAAAAGGCTCACTTTTCTCTCCAAGTTTGAAGGACTGTGGTCATCCAACTGAACATGAGACTACTCTCTCGTGTACCTTACAGTTTATAAATGGATAGAAACTGTCACATTTACCATTTCAGAAACACGTCTAAAACTTTCTTCTTCCTTTTGCTGCAACCTTGTATCAACGGGATCTTGCTAATTCTGTCGCAGCTTGAAGAATGGAACACAAATAGTGCCCTTGTGTGAAGATAGCCATTTCTTGCATTTCTTCTGGTGTCTGTGGTACCAACATCAATTTTTCGCCCCTGCAAACTGCGCTTTACTACAAAGCAATGCAAGTGGAATCTCCAGAGCTATGGAAAGCTACGGCTCCACTACAATAGTCCCAGAGTGGAACGAAATCTTAGTTTCTTTGCTACAAACCTGGTTCTGTCGACAGATCCTGTTCTATCGAATGACTTCGGCTCCTTTCCATCGCAATAATTCCTTTAGTAACACAAATACAGGTGAGCACATGCTTCCATGATTCAGGACACGTTTGACGCCCTGGCCACACTGGGCTGACCTGGTGCAAGACAGACCTGGTGCAATCCTACTGATTGGCGGCCGTATAGCTTCATGTTGCATGCCTGGTGCGGTCCCACTGATTGGTGGTGTGAAACCTCACGGTACATGCGTGGTGCAGTCTCACTGTTTGGATGGCGTGGAAGCCTCCACGGTACATGCCTGGTTGCAGTCTGCTGATTGTGGTGCGAAGCCTCACGTTACATACCTGTGCAGTCCCCTGATTGGTGATGTAATGTCTCATAGTATGGGGCTGGTGTAGTCACACTGATTGGCGGTGTGATGCCTCTCTGACACACCTAGTGCGGTCTCATTGAGTGGTGGTGTGAAGCCTTGCGGTATGTAGCTGGTGCATTCGCGTTGACCTGACTTACCAGCCGCCACCAGCCGCCACCAGCAGCCCACGAGGAGCCCATCAGCCGCCCATCAACAGCCCCACCAGCCGCCCACCAGCCGCCACCGACGGCCCACCAGCCATCCACCAGCAGTCTACCAGCGGCTGACGAGCCGCCCACCAGCAGCCTACCAGCGGCTGACGAGCCGCCCACCAGCAGCCCACCACAGCCAACCGGCAGCCCACCAGCCGTTCACCAGCAGTCTAGGCAGCCGACACTAGCCGACACCAGCAGCCCACTAAAAGCCTACCAGCCGCGCATCAGTCATCCATCAGCAGCCCACAGCAGCCCACCAGCAACCCTCTAGCATCCAGCTTAGCGGTTCCCTGTACCGACGTCAATGTTTCAGCGATCCGTCCCAGCTCTGCAGAGCAAACAACATTAATTACCTGGGCAGCCGCTCTGGTGGCGCCAGTAGTTGGGACGCTACGTGTATGCCCTTGGGGCATGGCCGGTCGTGTGAGCATTGTACGAGACAATGGCTGCCTTAACTTGTGATCACTCGCGACGCGAACTATTGGAGGGCGAAATAGACTGCAGTTGTAGTGCGCAGGAGCGCTGTGAAAAACGAAATCGGCCTTCCGGACGCGCAGGGCCGAGACAGCGACGATCGGCGATGAAATCGCGATGATCGGCGCTGTCCGTAAGATGTCACAGGGAACGCGGGGAGGGGGTGGCCTTCAACTAAAAACGCCAGTGATTTTTGAAGTTCCTTGCGTGGTGTGAATTGCGTGCGTGGTAAAGCATGGCATGTTGGTCCGATCTTATCGGCTTTAGTCGTCCGCATGACATTTTTACTTGCAACTGGATTTTAACTTCAAGGAGTGTTCTACATTTATATGGGGTTTGAACTGAAACGGCCATATTGAGGATCCTTCGGTGCTGTTTACAATCCTACCCTCCTTTAGACCTATGCTCTTCTAGTTCTGAGCTATACGCCCACGAAAATGGGGAATGGTATATCGGGGAGAGTATTTCAAAACCACCTTAGCATTCATGGCATCATAATAACGCCATTCAAAGCATGTCATTCCATAAGCCATGCGACGACCAAGGCCAATGACAATATAACTGTCGGGACGTTCATACCTGGCGTTCGTAAGCGCGAGTTCCAAATAAAACGGCCGTCAATTGACTCCCAATCAATGCTGTGCGAGGTATGATAACGTAATCAAACTATGACGCATTGAGGAGCATCTGCAATAAAGAGAGCATTGTGCTGTCTAGAGCAGTGTTTTCCAAATAAAAGTATGCCAGAATCTATAAGCGAGCTTTTTCATGATATCTGATTCTTGCTTCAAAATCTTCAAATGTGAAACTTTACCTTTAAACGGGATTTAAACTGAATTTTAAACCGAAATCCTTCCCGTGCATGTCAGTATGGTTCTTACATAAGGACATTGAGACCTAGTTGGAGAAGCTAGTAGCTGGAACAGCATATAACTATGAAGCAGGTGAAGTGGTTAGCGCGTTGCGCATTCCGCCTAGCCGCATATTTACACCTTGAATTGGTCCGTTCTTGACGGAACCTGAACTCGGCGATAGTCCTTTGCTTTACGGCTGATGGAGTCGCGCTTATGCCTTGTAATTTTAAGAAGATAGGCCACGAGCATTGTTGCAACAATAATGGAATGTGCCGTAGTAGGGTGCAGAGATGTACCCATATCGGATGGGTAGATCTGTCACCGACCCAGCCGGATTTATGTGGCCGCCTTGGTAGTACATGGAAGGGGCGGACTCAGAGGAAAGCAGCGGTGCCGTCCTCCTTACAAGTGCCGGCGCTCCTGTACCGCAGGCGCAGAGGACACCTGTCGGGTGAGTATGATACCGAAGGCACCCTACTGAACGTTGGGAAGGGTGACGAACAAGTCTATAAAACGCTCCAAAGCATTACAGGTCGCCCCTGCAGCTCAGTATCTATGAGCACACCGCCTCCGTGTTATTACGGTCAACGCCCTTTTCCACGCCTGGAGCCGCTCTGCGCCTGCGCCGTCTCTGGCCCACGAGCACACGGCCTCCGTGCTGGGAACGCCGACGCCTTTTCCATGCTTGGAGCCGCTCTGCGCCGGGCGCCGTCTCTGGCCCACGAGCACACGGCCTCCGTGCTGGAACGACCGACGGCCTTTTCCATGCTTGGAGTCGCTCTGCGCCTGGCGCCGTCTCTGGTCCACGAGCACACGGCCTCTGTGTTGTACCGCCGACGCCTTCTCCACGCCTCGAGTTTTGTTTGCAGAATGCAGTCATCTTATGGTATTTTGTCGACCCGCCTTTTTGCTGGCGTGGATTTTCGACGCCGTGTTAAAAAGGCGAGCCGCTCACAGCCGTACAACAATTTGTAACCATGCCTTTTGCCACCGTGTCAAACATGCTTGTTGATCATTCAAAATGAATATATGCAGTGTGCCAATTTTCTGAAATGCCGACTAATCAAATGCTAATTCATCGTAATGTTCTTAAGATGAGTGCTAATTGCTGACACAAGCCTTAAGTCGACTGTCACTGCGCTCGAAATGTTCTTTAGGTGAATGCGAATTGCTCAAATATTCTTTAGTCAAATGCTTATCGAATGAAACGTTGTTATCAGGTTGCAACTAAATGCTCATCAAAGGGGTACTGGCTGCGAGGGCTTAAACGTGCCACAAGTTCTTTACCCCTCATCCCGCTTTGTCATGCATGCTGCCCGATCACCTCCTGGATCCTCTGCTCCACACAATTAAAGTCAGTATCAAATCTAAAGGACCGTTCATGCAGTCCCCTTTCTCTTTCAGGTCGCGACCAGCGTAAAATCCCTCCGAAATTCAGAGTCCTGTTCCTATCCCTGTTCAGTAAATGTGAGCGTGATCGACTCAGGGCCCATTGCAGACACAGGACGCTTTGTTAGGCACGGTGGGGGAGTCAGTGAGCATCGCTTATTACGTTAGCTTGGTGTCGAGCCCTGCGAGCTTCCTCCCTCGTGGGCTGTACAAATACAATTGCGAAAAGCACGCAGGGCCATTGCGCGCTGGTACTCATCGTTCCACCAGGGCGCGTGTTTGTCCCCGGGTCGACGATAAGTGTGTGGAACAGACTGGTGTGCTGAGGCCGAAAGACTATTCAAAAATTTAATAAGATTACGTGTCGATTCAGGGGAGTAAGCCTCGTCTATATATTTTGAAATGTGGTCCAGTCCGCTTTGCGGAGGTTCCATCGAGGAAGGAAATGAAAATCCACCTGACCTGAGGAGACTTTTAATTCGAGGTGAATTGGATAATAGTCACTGAACAGCGGATCTGTTTGTACGTTGTGTGTGAAGTGTGGCGCGATGCGTGGTGTTGATAGAGCCAGGTCAATCACAGAGCAACTGACGGCTGCCCCTCGGTGTTGTATGTGTGTAGGTGTTTGATTGTTGAGGTAGACAAGATTATGGGTATGTGGCAGTGTGTGGAGCATGGTGCCGCGTGCTTGTGTTGATGGACATCCCACGCTCGGTGGTGGGCGTTAAAATCGCCCAAGAGTAGGCAAGGGGAGGGGATTTGAGGGAAGAGGTCAGAGAGCTGGGCGGCAATGAGGCGGTTAGTTGGGGAAAGATAAAGAGAGCGAGGTTAAGTTGTGCGATTTTTACGTTAACTGCTGTAAGATTAAGATTATATTAACGTGCACTCGATGGTGCAGTAGATGACTAGACACATACAGCGCCGTGCCACCATGGCGAGGCGTGTCGTTTACGTCATCGGCATAGCGGCAATAATTTCGATTATTAAAGTTATAGTTCGTAGAATCAGAGTCATTAAAAAGGGTCTTTTGAACAGCGGCAATCAATGGTTTATGTTTGATGATATGTTTTTTAATTCGCTCCTAGGGATCTGGTATTACATTGGAGTATTAATTCATTAAATGGAGAGTTCATTTATGGGAGGGGAGCGGGGCCATCTTGCTACCCGTGCAGCGGGGGCGGGAGCGCGTTTGAACAGTCCCGGCGCGGGTCCATTTGGAGGGGGCGGGGGAGAGGGAGGGCTGCCGGGGTTGTGGTCCTCTCTCAGGGGACGGGGAGGTCGTCCGACTAGTCCCTGATGGGTCTGCTCCCAGGCTGGTCCGGAGGAACCAGTCGTGGACGACCCCGGCTCTGACGCGGCTCTTGGTCGCGCACGGCGAGAGCCGCTGATCAGCCATGAGCCCTGAGGGGGCACCAGGAGGGTCTCAGGGACGACGGGCCTGGCCTGAGGGGCTGGTGGGCAAGCCTTAGGGGCCGGAGGCCGGATGTGGTGGGCCGGGGACCGGACCTCAGGGGCCGGGGACCAGGTCCTGGCGGGCCAGGGTGCGGGCCATGGGGGCGTCCCTCAATGGGTACCCGTTGGGCGGGACCAGACCCCCGCTCTCCGCTCAACCCCGGAAGGGGGTGGGTCGGGCGTGCGCCTCCGCCGGCGTGGGCCAGGCCCCAGTCCCGGGGGGGGGGGGGGGGAGCGCGAGGAGGGAGGAGCGAGGAGGGAGCGCTGCTTGCTTGCTTTTGCCTAAGTTGGACCCGGAGCTCGAGCCACGCCGGGCAGGCAGCGTCGGTCCCAGGTCGGGTGGGGGCCAGTGCAGGTGGCGCAGCGCGGCTCCTGGGCCTCGCACTGGCGAGCCGGATGGCGACCCGCACATACCCCGCACTTGGGGTGGCGGGCGCGGCAGGTGCGCGCGCTGAGGCCGAAGGCCTGGCGTTGCGCGCACTGCTGCGGGACGGGAATGCAGGGGCGCAGGGGCACCCGCAGAGGAGGTACGGCGGAAGGGCCGTGCCCGGAAGGCCCGGAAACGCAATCTGAGCAGGCGGTTGGGCCAAAGCTCCGGCCGGCGCGACGGCAGGCGCACCATCTCCTTTACGCCCTGAGCTGGACACTCGCCAAGAATGTCCTCCTCGGACATCTCGGCGAGGGCCGGAGCGTACATGACTGCCTGAACAGTGTTCAGGCGGTCTGCCATCACAGCTACGACGTCTCGCACCAGGAAGCGGTTCAGCTTTAGAAGCACGGACGCCTGATGGGCGCCGTGGACTTTTATCAAGAGAGCCCCGAGCGAAGGAGTTTGGCCCCCTCCCCTCTCCAACGTGGTGCTCTATTTCGCAACGGATCATGAACGGGTTAGGCGTGGCAAAAAAAATTCCGTCCTTATTTGTATTAGGAGAAACAACGGCCCGTCGGTCAGCTCGGGCGACGGGGGGAGCGCGAGCCTCACGGCGAGGGGCGGGTCCCGGATCGCGGCGCGATGGGGATGGGGACTCGGGCGGCATGCTTGGTGTTTGGTGTTTTTGGTGCTTGTGTTTTTGCTAGAAGTGAGGGCTTAAGGCGATAAAGTGTGGCTTAAGGCTGATAGAGTGCTGGGCTCAAGGCCTGGCAGTGTTGCTGAAGGCCGTGTATGTACCTTACGTATTCGAAGAGACGGCGACACGAAACAGGAAGAAACAATCGCCGATAACTCAACCCTTCACAAGTGTGCGAACTCTCAACCTTCTACTACAACACCTTGCACAAGAAACCAAACTCAATCGGTGTCAATCTCTTAGCGAAACTAACGACGTAACCCCCCCCCCCCCGTGTTAGACGCTAGATGTAAGAGGTGACGCAAAAGAAAACATAGGGAAAGGGGGAGTATACGTGCTTGTTAAAGGAACCCGTGCGCGTGCGCTGGACGGAGCTATACCGCACAGAATTAAGCAAGGAAATGAACCACTGAATGAAACAAATTACAACGCACAAATGCCATGCAAACTCAGTTAATCAATCGGACGGCACAAGCGATAAAGCAAAGGGAGAAGATAACGCGGATACTATGAAATCCGTGCAGGCGCGCTTGACGGAATTTGGCAAGAGTTCGGTAACTTCTAACAAAAAGGAGAGAACAAAAGCAAGCGACTACCTAAACGGAAAAGCGCCCTAAACGTGCACTGGCGTCATACAAGACCAACCAGTCAATCAACCTAAGCGAGACAATTCATTATGAATGGGGAGAGGACGGAGTCACTGTGGGGAGTCTGTGCATGCGCGCTGGACGGGGCTTAGTGAGGGTCCGACCGCCCCAAACCATCGGGAAAAGCTAAAGAAACAAGAAAAGACAAACCGACAAAGACAAACTAGGCAACAGCCTAACGTCACAGCCAAAGGAGACCTCCATGGAGATGCCGGCGCGGCCCATACGCTGCGCCTGGTCGCGACGCAGGACCGGCTAGGGCAATGACTAGCCACTGCGCCTCCACGTGGCCGCATCCAACGTCAAAATCAGGATGGCTTCGGCGCGGGAACGAGCGAACCGCCGCGCCGAAACACGCGTCAGCAGCCTCGGACACCATGCCCACTCAGGCGTCAGCAGCCTCGGACACCATGCCCACTCAGGCGTCAGCAGCCTCGGGCACCATGCCCACTCAGGCGTCAGCAGCCTCGGACGCCATGCCCACTCAGGCCGGGCGCGATGGTTCTTCAGTCGTGTTTTCAAAACACCCTCCAGCGTCACTTCCACGTTAAACATTAAACGCAGACGCGGAGATGTGTTGACAAAAAGCACTCACACGTATTGACAACAGAACATCGCTTCAAGCGGCCCTACGCTTTGGACACTACCCACCCACGCCGGGCGCGAGTGCCTTTTCGCTCCCTGGCCAAATGACCTGTAGCTCTCGCTTCCACGCTAGACCATTAAAACGCAGACCGCAACATGTGTTGACAAAAACACTCACACGTATTGACAACAGAACATCGCTTCAAGTGGCCCTAACGCTTTGGACACTACCCACCCACGCCGGGCGCGAGAGTGCCCTTTCGTTGGACACTACCCACCCACGCCGGGCGCGAGTGCCCTTTCGTTGGACACTTCCCACCCACGCCGGGCGCGAGTGCCCTTTCGCCCACTGGCCCAATGACCTCTAACCTCGCTTCCATACTAAACCATTAAAACGCGGACCCCGCCTGTATTTACAAAAGTACGTATATGTTGACCACACCAGATGATCGCTTCGTGTGGGTCCAGCGCCGAACAACGTAACACATCACCCCCCCCCCCTCCCCCTTCCTTAGTTTTGAGAGCACACCCGAGGGCACAGTACACAGGCTGGGAGCGTCGCCTTGCCCCTCCCCACTTCCTCTTTCCCCAATTACACGGCAGGGAACGGGTTGCCGTGGCCCGCGCCCGCCCGGTGTGGTAGGGTCAAGGGACAAGGAACGTTGGAGCGCAAACTGTCCATGGTCCGGTTGGGACAGGGACAACAGCCTGGGCACACTCACACCATGCGTCGCCGGTGTGGCATTGTCCACGGGGCCAGATGTCGTCACCAGGTGATGAGCGGCGGGACCGTCTCGAGGCCCTCCAGGAGGCACGGCTGTCGGCTTCAGATGCATTCCTCCCCCTCCTCCCTTTGTCTCGGAGACCTCTTCCTCCGACTTCTGCTAGACCCTCCTTCGGTCCTCCGCACAATGCTTTATTTTTTTGTGAAAGTTTTCTAACTGGATGGGCCCGCACTCGTTTTCTCGCAAGGCTCAATAGTTTTGCCGCCACGCCCCTTCCGTCCAATATGTGCCTAGCCTGCGGCCCTAGCTTCCAGGGCTCGGACCCCTAGCGTGCCCCTGGGCCAGATTCTGGGCGTCGGGTCGCCGGCGTCTGCGCAAAGCCCACCCGCCCTCTTCCTGCCTCGCCTCGGGCGGGCCCTGCGCGTCCCCCTGGTCCAATTTTGACGTGGCGAGGCGCTCCTGATACCAGCTGGGGTTACAGCGGTGCAGACGCGGCGGGGGTTCTTCAGGCGGAGCAGCAAACATCTTTAAAGCATGCCTGCGTGCATGTTGTTTCGCCGTTAATCGGGCGTCCTGCGTGCACTGATTTGACCGGCCGACCGTGGGCAGGCGTTTCCCTTTGACGCGGTGGTCCGGTTCGGAAGACGGGGCTACCGTCACCGCCTTGAGGGAGGGGGGGGGGGGGGGGCAATGGCGATTTACCTCACATGGCCGGGCGACGCACGCTGTTTTTCCCCGTAGGTTCGGCCAACAACAGGCGCAGCTTTGTTGTTGCGGGCCGATCGGCTGGGACGCTGGGTAAATCTGCATCCATCTCTCAGGCCACTTTCGGCCTAATGGTTGTGTTTGGTTCGGCGAGGGGGGGGGGGGCGGGGAGTTCCTGGCCACGGCCGGCTTGCCCGCTGTTCAATGCTCTACTGAGAAGCTCCACAGATCCCGGAGGGTAGTGTGAAAAGTAAGACGTATGTGTATGCAGTGTGTAAATGTGTAATGTGTAAAGTAAGTGTATGCCTACAGGTGCGTCAGTGAAGTTTTTCTTTGTTGTAATTCAAGTCACCTGGCTCTGTGCTCGGCGTCTCTCATCGCCCAACTTGATCAAATGCATCCAAATATATAAGGGTGGGAGTGTAATTCTTCAATAAAATTCAGATGCAGTTTTCAATATAAAAATGGGTAGTATGCTTCCGTAACGCTTTGCTGTTCTTCCATCTAAACATGCCGTTTTATTGTTCCGGAGATGCCATCTTGTTTTCTTAAATGCTGAAGTTTGCCGCAAAAAATAACAACCAATATTTCTCCTTCAATGCCGTTTCCTTTCTTCGTTCGTTCCGATAGATAAGTGGGTTAGACCACCGACATTCAGATCTAGTTACTTACGGCGGAGACGGTTCGTCTCGCTTTGTGCGTTAACTGATGCTCGCACCGACTTTCATAATGTGTCAATCTCTATAGGACGACTAGATAAGACTTCTTTAGACCACAATATACCAGCCAGTACCAGAAAACAGCAAAGCTGTGTTGTTTTATCCCCTGAAAATGACATAATTACCGTGTCATACCGGCGGCGGTGTTCGCGGTACGCCTCAGCTTTTAAGGATAGCATTGTTAAGATCGCAAAGGTCAGATAGATATAAAAGAGAGTTAACAGTGGCTTGCATATTGACAGGCTCATTTCGTTTTTATTGTATGCTAAACGGACGATATTCTCGCCGGTTCAGCAAAGAACTGGCATTTTAGAAAAATAACCCCTCGAGACGTTTCAGGAATAGCGGGATAGTTCGTGGCCGTGTCTTCCAACTTGGTTCATGCAAAGCCTAAGAAAGCTCGCTGATGAAGTTCTCAGCATATGGAGGCGTGTTTGTTCTCGCTTGGTCACGGAACAGGATGTGCGAAATCGCAATCTTCGACAGTCTGATCAGGTCGGGGCAACTCACACTTTGGGTTGAAAGGGGGAGACTCACACCTTCTACAGTTAGCGCATGACAACCAAACTCACTCACCGGCTAAGTCGACTAGCGTTACGTCTGCTCTTCCTTGTCGTCCCGCCAGGTCGTGTGGTCAAGGTCGGGCCGCCGTGCAGAGGTCGTACAGTCAAGGTCGGGCTGCCGGGCAGAGGTCGTACAGTCAAGGTCGGGCTGCCGGGCAGAGGCGCGCCCAGGGAGACGGGCGGGTGCGCCTCATCACGCATACCATGGTGTAGTCCAATTGATTGCTGCATGTATCCGCAATAACACAGTGCACGCTTTCCGGCCGTGACCTTGGCCCGGGACGGTTGCTCCCCGCGCGCGCTCCGCCGCAGCGGTTCCGATCGACTTCTCTTCGTGGGGCGCGAGCGCGGTGTCAGTGCGTGCCTGAGCCAGGGCCCATGCCGGCCAGAGGCTGCAACAGCAAAACGTGGTGAATAGAAGTGATTTGAGCACATTCTCATCAGCAGACCGTGGCCCGAGGCGTCAGAAGCCGGTGAATCCTTCAAGCGCTGCAACTGGTGACTGGAAGAAGACTACGCAATCGCTCGCTGGGTCAAACCATCGCGGAGGATGGAGACAGCGACGTGTTTGTTGACCCTGATGAAACGACTAGTAAGACAAGTCAATCTCACAGGACAATTAAAGATATGCTAAAAGACAGATATCAGCGGGGTGGACAGTGCCAGAAGAGGTCGAGAGACTCGCTCGGCTCATGTAATGAGAATCTGCTCGCTTCCAAATTTGACGAGGTTATGAACTTGATCAGGTAAGAAAATGCCACACATCGCGAAATTTTTTCACCGAGATCAGAGAAGAGTTCTCGCTGGCCGTAAAATATATGGAAACGAAGATAGAAGCCATCAAAGCCCGACTAGAACAGACCGTAGTGGACCTAGAGGCACATGCATCCGAATGAGAAGGCCTGGTGGAAAAACTCAACGACCAAGTGATGGCCTCACAGCAAGTCATCAGGAGAATGCAAGCTTAAGGAGAGCTCAGAGAAAGGCAGCGGAAGTCGCCCGAACTATTTTCTTATCTTATCGGGGAAGTCTTATCTATCTAATGTAAGCAGGAGCTATCTTATCAGGGTAGTCGGCCCCCCTGGCGCCTCGCCCTGGCTCCGCCGCTGAGGTCGCCCCGGCGACCTGAGGCGGGCGACCTGTGACGTCACGCGGCGCGCGTTCCCACGGGCGGAGGCAGACCCGGACGAACTGACGTTCGCCGCATCGGCTCCAGGGCGCTGCTCTGCAGGTTCGCCTGTACAGGTCCTGGTTCTCTAAAACATTACCTCTATGAGAACAGAATATTGCTAAAAGGTAAGCGGGAGGACAGTGAGCTGTTTATAAGGAGATGCTGACGTAAACGGGACATTTTCAACACTGTTGGTGCACAGGAAGGAAGGTCGGCCGCACTGTGTATTTAGCTGCAACAGGTCCGTGTACTGCAAGACAAGTCCGGTGGTGCGCTTGTTTGCAAACAACAAGTGCAACAAAACACAAACAACACAAACAACAAGTGCGAAACCCGACTACATGTAACCCTGTTTGGGTTAACTGGGGCTTAGTTATGAGAAGCAGTGTTCTGTTTGTCAGATTGCATATCCCCCTCTGACTCCCAGTGACGTAGAACACCTAGGGCCTGTGAATCATCTGTCGGCATCACAGTGAATGTGTGTCCTATTGCGCTACCCTGGCAGGGTGTTGGTCGGGCGCCTGGCCTCGCCCGTGCGGCTGGGTACGGCGGACTGCGTGCGTCCGGCGGGCGCACCGTCCCGGCAGCCGCGCGCGTGCCGTTGTATGCGTGGCTGCGGCCGGGAGTGCCGACTGCCCGGCCGCCGGGCGGCGGTGCAGGCTGCCCCGGGTCACCACCCAAGGGAGGTCATAGAGGGTGTCTTAGCCGGCAAGGCCGCTCACTCGCCTTTTCGGGCGTTCTTAGACTATGCGTGTTTCTGTTTTTCAGGTTTTTGTGACCATTATTTCGTACTTGAAAAGACTCACCTTAATAAAACTCTGAAACTACACTCACCTTAACTCATTCAACAAGCATTTGTGCCAGTCCGTTATGGCCTGAACTGCCACTAGCATTAACATGCTGTGCCTCGTACAATTTGCCACACAGCCACTCAAAGGTTTATTCTACATACACTGCCATACTTGTCCCATATCCTAATCACGCTGCCGGGTCAACCAGTCCCAGAAACAAATGGAGCGTAACCAGGCATACCAGACAGAAAGGCACGACCCTTAAATTCGCATAATTAAATGTTAACGGTCTAAGAGTCGTAAATTGCGGTGTGCCGAGAAGACGCAAGATGTTTTCGTGGCTCAAAAAACAACAGGCAGATATCCTCTTCCTGCAGGAAAACCATTCAATTCAGTCTAATGAAGAGATCTGGCTGAACGAACGAGGAGGTGGTGAATACTTTACTCACGGTGACAGCAAGACCTGGCGTGTCGCCAATTCTTTTTAGACCCCGTTTTACGGACCGAATAGTGATACAATTGCCCCATTCAAAAACTTTCTGGACCACTGCGACGAACTGAACATAGGACACACTATTATAGCGGGTGACTTTACCTATTAATTCGATGCGAAGTTAGACAAGCAATGTACGCGACAAAGTGAGCACATAACCACTGATGCAAACAATTGTCACACCGTTTATGGCCCAACATGATTTATATGGCCCAGCATATGGAGACTCCGAACCCAGACTTACAACAGTTCACGTGTCATAGACTAAACCCTGCCAGCAAATCAAGGATTTACTTTTTCTTAACAAGCAAATCTTTAACGGCAGAAGACCCTCCACCTTTGATATCAATTGTAGACGCCCATCTGTCTGATCACTGCATGTGTGGTCTTACTGTCAGCATAGGTCACGTGATAGCCGGGAAATCATTCTGGAAATTCAACAGGCATCTGCTGAGGACGACACGCTTGTGACTCGAAGCAAAAAATGGCAGAAATAGCAAGTGACAATGAATTCGAAGAAATGCCAACGACCACATTTCTCGCAACCGCCCTCTGTGTTCTGAGCGGCTGTATTATGCAGTACGCCAGCCATAGAAAAAAAGAAAGCCGAACAAAGACTCAAAGCAATAGAGGCTAAGGTAAACAGCGTGGTGAACAACGACTTACTGATCGAAACAGTTATTGAGCTAAAGGAGAAACGTGGCAGCTTTATTACCACACTAACTAAAAGCAACATATTCCGCTGTAGAACCAAAAGGAGACAATTCGCGGAAAAGGGCACTAAATATGTCCAGGCTATTAACAAAAGAAACAATACACCAACATCTAAGACATTAAAGCTAGAGCTTACCGAGGAAGGAAATGAATCAGGTGATGTCAAGAAAATGTTAGAGGAGAGTCGTGCTTACTTCGTGGCGCTATATGCCCCCGACGAAAACCTAAATGCACCTGCACAATTTTTAGGCGACATAACACACCTGGACGACCTCAGAGCAACGCTCTGCGAGGGCCAGCTGACTGTCGACGAATTGAAAACAGTGCTTCTCTTGATAGAAATCTTGACAAGTCCAGGTCCGGATGAATTTACCGTACCATTATAAAAAATGCTTTGACATGACTTAAAAAGGATCATTTCTTCTGCTATGATTGAAACGTTTAAGATAGGAACTGTCCCAAATATCCTTAAGTGCAGCATAACTGTATTAATACACAAAAGCACAAAGTCAAAGACAAAGGGAATACGTTCGGACCATCACCCCGCTAAACATCGTATACAAAATAGTAACAGAAGCTTTGGCACGAAGACTAGATACAGTCATGAATGACATATACACAAATATCAGACAGGTTTCCTTCCGGGTAGGTTCATAGGCGAAGATGTGCGGCTAATTATCGACATAATTCGGTATGCAAGCATCCACAATGCGCCTGGACTGACATTGTTCTGAGATTGGCGTAAGGCGTATGACGCAGTGGGCTGGAGTTGTCTGAAAAGTGCCGTCAAAGCTTTAGGTTTTGGACCTACTATCCAGAAGTGGATCAACTTGATATATGATAAGATTGGAGTCACCCGGAGCAGTGCTCACGTGCAGATAAACGGTCATCTGCCAGAGCCGTGGGTGATAGCCAAGGGCATTCGTCAGGGATGTCCACTCAGCTGCCTACTATTCTTGATGTCAACTGAGCATTTGGCGCATAAAGTCAGGTGATGTAGCGACATTGACGGGCTTACCATCGGTGACGCAGAACTAAATATTTCAGCCTATGCCGATGATACAGCTATCATTATGGATGGCTGCGATCAATCCTTTGGGGCATGCTTTGAATGTCTGGATGCTTATCGAGATGTGTCGGGCCTACCCCTGAACAGACAAAAGACGCGAGAGGTCTGGATTGGTCAGCATCGAAACAGAAGATGTCATTTGTCGAGGCATTGAAATATCTTGGGAGCGTATCTCAATAGATTACATTGGAGTAAAACTTACCCCGATATGCGAAGACCTGGGAATATTAACTATCCAGAAAAAATAGAAAGACTGAAAGCCAAACTTAACCCATGGTTTGGGCATGGCTTGACTGCGTACGGGACGGTGCAGGTGATAAAGTCAGAAGCTCTCTCACAGCTTACACATCTAATGACTGTCTTAGGAAAGCCAAATCATGCGTCCTTAAGGAAGATAGAAGCAACAATATACCAGCTCATTTGGAACCGATCTCGAGATAGGGTTAAACTGTCGGTGATGAAAAGCGTCTTTTCCTGGGAGGACTGAGGATGCCCAATGCATCAGTACATCAGACTGCCAATCCTAGGCAGTCTTAAAATGGCCTGGATAAAGGAGTTGCTTAATCCAGAGTACAACGCTAGATGGAAGAAAATACTGCAACACACACAACAATTAGGTGCCGTAATATTATTATTGCACTGCCATACCGATCCTAAAAATGTTGAATATTTTAGATGGATGTAAGTTTTGGTCAGAAACATTCATTGCTGGGACGGAGATCGTACACTCGTTACAGCACAAACTCTCAGGGGCAAACATACTCGCCAGAGTCATATGGAATAACGCTGACATGAACCCGGAACAGAATGTATCATCGAACAAGCACCAACTGATTCACCACTCAGTCGTTCAAATAAACGACCTTTGCAACCATCAGGACCGAAAGCTCCTTAACGCAGAGCGATTGCAAATGCAATTCGGCTGCGGGAATTTTCTAACATGGCGGTCTATACTGCGTGCCATATCCCGTTCTTGGAAGGGAGTGCTCGCTCAGGAAAAGCCCACCAATGCAGTCCTTCCATGCGCTTTGAGCAGATAAGTAAGTGCGTGGGAACAGCGAAGTGGGGATATTGTGCGCTTCTCGGTTCATGCTTCCCTACCGGACAAGGCTCGGACGAAATGGGATTTTAATGGCTGGGACCTATGAGGCAAGAGCAATGGACAAAAATATACAAGGTACTGTACCACACAGCAGATGACTTCAAACCAAGGTAGCTGCAATTTAGAGCCATCCACAAGATCCTACCGAAGTTCCGCATGTTGCACCTCTATCGGATCAAAGAGACGAATCAGTGTCCGCGCTGCCAGAGCCATGAAGAGGATATACCACATATATTCTGGTTCTGCCCTGGCTCGCGAACTTTCTGGACTGACTTGAGCACGCGATTGCGACTACACAGACTGTCACAATATATAGCGTTGTCACTAGTATTTACAATCCTGTCGATCCGGTCGGAACACTTACTGAGTCCGCTGTTCACCTGTGCTTGCTATTGGGCAAGCAGTACATATGCCAGAGTCGTAATGCATCTCGTGAGCCGAGGTTTCTTTGGGTTTATTGAAAGGTACTCCGATGTAGGGAGACATGTGGCTGTGGGCACCAACACGATCCACACTTATAACCAGACGTGGTCTGTGATCTCGGAGAGACTGGCCGTGCTCTCCCCTGGTTGAGCAGCACGTTAGTGAAGGGGCACTTATATCGTGTAGATGAGGCAGCTAGCGATAAACTATCGTTAGTACCAGGCACATTGCCATTAGTGTTCGATTGCGTATCCGCATGAACAAGTGTGTTAGTGAGTGGCTATGCTATCGTTCCGCATGCCGGGTGTGGCTGACTGTCCCGCCCAGCGACCTGGCGGAGTCTACAGCTGGCCGTCTCGCGCGCCCGCACGGCCGGCGGGCGTAGGATGTTGCTCCGCGGTGGTTGACGCGGTGGATCACGGGGCGGCGCCCGCGGCGGGAGGTGGCGTTGTCGCGACCCAGGACGGTGTGTATGTCATTGTATGGTTGTTCGAATTGAAAACAAATAGAAACGTAGCTCGCCCTAAGGACACAACGTCGAGCGTAAGTCGACGCATTCACCCTTGGTTTATGTCGAGCGTAAGTTGACACAGCTCGCCATTAGGACATAACGTCGAGCGTAAGTCGACGCATTCACCCTTGGTTTATGTCGAGCGTAAGTCGACACAGCTCGCCCTTAGGACACAACGTTGAGCGTAAGTCGACGCATTCACCCTTGGTTTATGTCGAGCGTAAGTCGACACAGCTCGCCCTTAAGACACAACGTCGAGCGTAAGTCGGCGCATTTCACGCTTGGGACACAACGACGAGTGTCGATTCATAGAGGCATCTTAAATTGGTGCTGTATGTTTCGACAGACGCACTAGTTTAGTAAAAAGGTTGACTACTTCCATAAAGAAGGAAACCATAGCATCAACCCTCCGTGGCATGACAAAAACAGCTCATATGAAAGGAATCCTTCGCAAATCTTTCAAGTTCAGGCACGTCACTCGGCTATCCTACCTTTGACTATCAACGGCCACAACATCTATCCCCATATCCGGCGAAGCGTCTCGTTTTCAGGCTCACTACACACGAGCACGTCTCTTGGTGTTTGTAGCGCACTTGGATAGTATATGACCGTCTGTTAGGGACAAAGCCTGGCGCCTCCTACAAAGCGTGTACGTTTTTATCACTGGCGGGACTGGACGATTCCGGCTGTCATCCGTCCCTAGATCTCGGAAATTTTCAACCTGATCTCAAACCCGAAACGCCATTAGCGTCCATAGAGCCTCCTTAAGCCGTTCCAAATGCGGTCGTCCGATTGGGCTGCCCGACGGCGGCCAGCGCTGCTACTGCAGCGCCGGCACCGGCGCCGCCCCAGCAGCGGCTGGCTGGCCGGCTGCCGCGCTCCGGCCGATACCCGCCTCGCGCAGTGTCGGCACGTCTCCGCCCAGACAAATGCTGCAGCCGGCAGGCCATTGCCAAACGCAATCAGACAAGGTCCATCGATCTCAGCCGGTACGACACGGACCGGTCACGTGTTACCGTGCTACCGGTCACGTGCGACCACGCAAATGTGGATGGTCTCACGGGACTGGTAATTGTCCGCCTGTGAGGGTGACTTGTGAGTGGTCAGGTGTGCCTGGTTATTGGTCGCCTGAGACGGAAAAAGTGAAATATAGCGAAGCCCGACGACACTCGCTCTAAATGGTCGATAATTCCTCCGATCTGATCCGAGTAAAGATATCCGCCGACAAGTCCAGGAAATGTCACTGGTTGGCGCACGTGCGTGTCTGCCAAGTGTACATCTTAGATCAGTCCTGCGATATAATGCTTAAGGTTGGCATGAAAGCACAATGAGATTTTCACCAAGCAGCATCACAAAGCATGCCAGAACATCCAGCCTTCTTGAAGAAGATTGATAGCTAATAGACTGAAGTTGCTATGCATGTAAAGTCATTGTATTTTAAGTTTCGCACTTTCTGTATATACCCAAAGACAGTGTTAGTTCGCTCCCGATTTCCTGACCGCCAGTAAGTTATATAAGTTTCTCAGAGCCAGGGCCACATATGACAGGTGGCGCGAACCGGTTTTCACGAAGTTACTGTGACGTAAGTTAACATTAAGTATGAGATGCGTTGGTGCATCAGTGTCGCTAATCAGGAACAAACATGACACAGCGCATGTGAAACAAGTGTGACCATATTTTGGCCACCACAATTTGTTGTGGTTCGTGGGGCCGGCCTACGAGCTTCTCGTCATGTACCATTTGATCCCCCTCATTAATCCTGACATCCTACCCCAGAACCTCGACGCATCATCTCCTCTTTCCGCTCCATGTCATCTCGACAGTTATCCTGAAAGTCACCAAAGTGTGCAAACATACCGGCTAGTCATGAGAGGATACACCAGCTAGTCATGTGCAGATACACCGGGTAGCCATGTGCGGATACACCGGGTAGCCATGTGCAGATACACCGGGAAGCCATGTGCGGATACGCTGAGTAGCCATGTGCGGATACACCGGGCAGCCATGTGCGGATACACTGGGTAGTCATGTGCGGATACACCGTCTGGTCACGTGCAGGTATGACGGCTAGTCATGTGCAGATACACCGGGTAGTCATGTGCGGATGCACCCGTTAATCATGAGTGGATACAGCGGATTGTAAAGAGCGGATTCGCCGGCTAGTCATGAGTGGATACACCGGTTAGTCATAAGTGGTTACACCCGCTTTTCATGAGTGGATACACCGGTTAGTTATAAGTGGATTTGAGTGGTCTACTAGCTGGTTTGCACGGCCACGACAGAAGCCCAGTACGGCAGCCAATTTAGGGTTTCACCGGTACGAGTGATTTACCCACTTGAAGCGAAGCAGTCGCCATCTAAACCAAACATTTTTGTTATTGCTCATACATTGGACTGACTTCTACAGGAATTGCAGACGCTTATCACTGGGCGGTGTTTGTGCTGCCGGCTAACTGCTGACAAAGTGACGCAAATTTGTCTAGTCAATGTAAAAATGAAATTTTGTTCTTAGTCGTTGAGAAACGCAGCGGCTCGTTTGCCCTTCGTTGTTGCCAGATCTCTGCACCTGAAAAAGTCAAGGTGTTTCAAAAGCTGTTTCCTACATTAAAGGGTGTCCCCAGCGACAACAAATATAGAAATGATCAGCGTTTTCTGAAACGGAAAAAATGCACAGCCTTGCAACCCATTTCACGGCCTTACTGGCATAACAAACGCATCCCGCCAAGAACGTATCCCGCATCCCGTTGGGTGACAACTACTCCGTTTTAGCTTTGAACGCTTCGAGTGTACCAAATCACGATTTCATATGGAATAACTGTTAAAATTATCAACATTATACGAAGCTTGCCCCTGCATAACGCTGCACCTGCCTTTTGCCATTCGCTTGCTATTCACACTGCAACGCGTCCACAGTGTTGTCCTGCCAACGGCGCGTCAGCTGGTCAGGGATGACCATGGTCTCACATGACTTGCAGTTGAAACCATGTGAAAGGCATGTACTAGGTCAAGCGGGGTCACAAAACATTGCAATTGACTGTAATAAAGATCGTAATGCAGACGTTGTTCAATTAAGAGCAGAACTGAACAAGCAAACTAAAGCTGCAACAGGCAAAACTGCCACGGCCATCTCAATTTACGGACGATGACAGGAAAGCCCGGGCTCCGCATACAGTCACTATTCATTCAAGGTCATGACCTTTCTTGACGTTTGGAATGTCAGTGTCACTTGCACGTAAGTGGTCATAAGCAAAGTTAGATGAAAAATGGCAATCACAAATGACACATTTCTCCAATCACATAGTAGACTGCATACTTTCTTTGGACGCTTGCCTGTCGCACATTACTGTAACACAGCGTGACCTTGATCGAAGCACAGTCGGTCAACCGATGTCCGCAAAAACGGGCTTAGGCAAAGAGCCGCAGAAAACATTCCTGCGAGTGTAGTGACGAATTTCGTATGCAAGCTCAACCAGACATCCTTGACCCAACTTGACCCTGATAACTTGACCCCACTCCCCACGCCACGTTCAGACACAATAGGTAGAACATAACTAACGTAAAACTTGATTAATCAATAACAGAACCAAGTAACGTATCCAAAATGACAACAAGTGACCTGAAGTGTCCAGTTGGTGAGAAACTTGCCTGCCGTGACTTTAATAAAAGGTCATAGGTCACGGACTATTCAAACAAAGTTGTTGAAACTTGACACGGTGGGTAAAAATACCATCGTCATGTACTGAAAACTCAGTATGATACCTGTGATGGTTACCAAGCTATTCAAGAGAAACCTAACGGGTAGCTCCCAGGCCCCCTAGTCCGAGGGTCGAAATTCAAAATGAACGTCAATAGCTTCCCCAAGAAGCAAGTGTTCCAAGAAAAAGGTTGTCTGGTTTTGCCTTCGATTTATCACGTGTATGGTCGCATTTCACCTTTATACCTATCCTACCTGTCAAAGGCATCAATTGTAAACTGAAGCACCATTGTTTGATTATCCAAGAAATAATCTCACAATTCCGTAAATATGCATGACTATGTCTTACACCCCGCACCCCGCACCCCGCAGCCAAATCCGTTGGATTTCTTCTCTAAAAATTGCCTCCTCATATCACAGTGGTTCGACTTGGCCTGCTACAGGTCAGTGAGGTTAAAATACACGTATAACGTTCATGCCACAAAATCTGCCATGTTCGCAGTTCTGCAAAACTCGGCGTTGCAGTGCGGCACCGATCGAAACGTATTTTAGAAAAACCTTGCGAGCAACCAAATCGACCCCTAGCGCGTATAACAAGCTTTCAATCATGTAGTCCAGCGAAGAATGGAGGATATCGCCATTTGAACCTTAATGGCTCTTATGCATATCGTACCGCTTTGGCAATACTTCCTTTGGCTGTTCCCCGTTAGTGTGGAAGTTGTTTAGTTCTTGATATAGCCGGACGGGACAATGCAGCCATCGCCTTTACCCTTTTTGTGCCAAATGCCGAATTTGCTAAATCTGTGAGCTCTTAGGAGGTTTTCACCGGCTGCCCCTTGTAGTTTCAAGCCGAAATTAACTTCCGTGAAACGGGAAGGCTAAATCAATTTATCCTTTGTGCCACCAGGGCGCAGTGTGGAGTTTGAAACAGGTTTCATCTGGCCCGCTTGTTTATAAGAATGGAGCGAAATTGCAAAATCACCTTCTTGGTCTCGCGTGCGCGTGCGCGTGCATTCGCACTGGTAAACGGGAAATCAAGCCAGGGAGATTATCCTAAATATTCTAGATAGGGCGCATGGCACGTTCAAGGGCGCATGGTATAGGGCGCATGGCACGAGGAAAAAGATCCACCAAACGTTAAATCTCATACTGGTTTCCACGTTGCGGATTTTATCGGGTCATCGGGTTATCGGGGTCATTTTCTTCGTTCGGTACCTAAATAGTCGTGCGCATTGCCCCGCCACTGCGTGCATCATGGCTTCAACCACCAAAGGGACAGAATGCAGGGCATCATTTTCGTAGCGCGTACCACTATCAACATAACCATCTTTGGCATTATTCTCATCAACACCAACGACCACCGCAAACATAGCTGATAATCTTAACTTCGACGATGTGTCTATATCTTGAGTTGGGAACTCAAAACAAATGATGGACCTCAGGCACAAATCATCCCCAAACATGTCTGTCCGATAGCACAGTCGGCTGGAGCGCCTGCATTCCGATTCGCGCAGTCGCGGCGGAGGGTTCGGCTCGTTTTCGGCGCCTGCTAGCAGCTGCCCGGAATGGCTTGCGGTCGCTGGCAGCGGCCGGCCGAAAGGTGAGATGACATGAGAGAGCAGTACAGACTTTGCAGAGCAATGCGGCTTGTTGAGCTTTCGCCGCAAAATCCTGTTTTTTGATCCGCAATTTCAAGATCGGGTGGTGGGTCAGGTTTCACGCAACGCAAATTGCACTGCTCAGCGTGGATGCTCATCACTGAAAGTCCTTCCAATGGAAAGGCTTGAACTAAATTAAAACAGCACTGGCTAGTTCATCTCACTGCCTACAATTCAGTTATAAAAGGCCTAGTTGTTGTTCCTGCAATAAAGTTCGCTTAAGCTAGCATCAGTACATGTCGCCTAGAGGGCACCCCCTTTTTCTCCACCGCCTCCGTCAGTCGCCTCATCCATCGTTCGAGCCCTTGCAAGTGAAAGAAAAATCGCCGAAGGTAAGAGGGACTTCCACAGTGATGGCAATGTCATCATCTGATATTTTCATAGCCAGGGGTCAGTGAGTTGTACCTTTCTGTTAGGTTACCTCATGTCCTCTGGTGTTTGGCCCCGCTATCGTCTGGCTCAGCATGCTCTGATCTGCTCCATCACCAGCACGCGCTCTTCCCGCTAATTGTCGGTCAGCATAGCGATCAGAATATGCTCCCTGTGGGACAACACTTCGTTGCACTCGAGAGTCTTCGGCGTGATATCGTGGTCCCCTCCGACAAATTTTTTGACAGAAGAATCAATAATAGCCAGGACCGCACTGGTTCGGTGTGAAGAATGCCATCCGCGCTTATATCGGCGGTTTTCGTGTCTGTCATCACGCGCAGGCGTAGGCATTCTGTTCGTCAGCGTTATACATTTATGCTGATTACGCAAGATTACGCTCATACATTTAGAAGGCACTGCATGTCTCCGTCCGACAGCGCGCAAGAATGTTCAAATACCCCAGGCTTTTTATGTTACTCACGGATACATACACACCACTGACATATGTCCATCCCTTCTCGAGTGTCGCACATTTCATTGCAGTTGTTTCAGACTTTATTAGCTGAATATTTATATGCAAAGTGTTACAAAAGCGTTAAGTCTGTCAGTATAACCACATCAAGGTGCTTTTTGCTCGGCTAGGTAAGCGATGAACGTCTTGCCTTACTTGGTGGCCATGTTTCCACAGCTGCCAACGTTTTGCGCCTTGGAGCGCTGTTCCCTCTGCAACCACATCTACATCAGGCATCACCCAAGCGCCACGAAAAAAGATGAGGCTACGACAAAAGCTGCCGGAATCTTCGAAATCGTGACACATGCAGCCATGGTGTCTTGTCGGTCACCCAGCCATGGCCATCACACAAGCAGCTATGCGTGTGGCCAGTCATCCAGCCATAGCCATCACGCAAGTAACTATGCGTGTGGCCAGTCATCCAGCCATAGGCAACACGCGTTACGGCTCCCACATAATTTTAGCATCCTTGTTGATAAGGCACGCATGTTGCAAGTGCTATAGCCACATCTGACACGATAAACACAGGTAACAAGTCTATATTTCAGAACAGTTGTTCTCTTTTTGCTATGCAAAATGGCAGCGCTGATATATTTTAACCAGGTACAGTCTGACGCAGACAGACGGTCACGCCAGTCATCACATCAGCCCCTGCGAACGGGCTGGCCGGCGGCCGGCGAGGACTCTGACCAGCCACCAGCTCTGGAGCCATCGGCACGAGCAGGGGGCGTGTTGACCTCGCACCAGACGACTGAGACCGGTGTGACGTGGTCGGGGGCGGGTTCAAGCAACCCAGCCACGCGTGTCACTCCGGGGTGCCGTCCGGCTTCCTGGTCCAACTGTGCCGCGCCGAGAAATCTCCCAATGACAGGCCAGAACCGGGCCAGTGGCTCAAGGTAGTGCACCAATGACAGGCCAGAACCGGGCCAGTGGCTCAGGGGGTGCACCAAGTTAGCCAGAAGTAGCGATGAGCTGTTTAGTTACGTGGTCATCACGCGTGGAGTGAAATAGCAGCAATGGTAACAGAGATTATTGCTGTCACAACAGAGTACTCCATACGTAAGCTAGATATGGCTAAACCTCTTCGTGGCTCACATAAATATGTTTTGGTCATTGCCGTCTTTCATAGGCGGCAAGCACGCCAAAATGCACAATACTCTAGCATTCACGCTTTACAGATCCTTAATGTCTGACAGCCTGGACAGCCAAACATTAAGATGCAATAATACAGGAGTCGGCGTTCTGGCGTGAGACGAGCGAGATGGACAGAGAAAAGGGCTGCTGCGTCAGGTCAGGCAAGTTGTAAGATTGATATCACCAGACTTGTTCGGAACCCAAACAGAGCTGGAATCCATGATTGCTTGTATCATTCTCCGGGGGGACTTGTTAGTCAAAGGGGCCTAATCATGGTGATACGAACGCCTTTTCTCACTTCGAGGCTGGCCTATACTTTCTGTGCGCAGCCCTAGAAAACTAGGCGAATAAGTATGCATATACATGGAGTGTGCTCATTTTGTCAGATCATGGTGCATCCTGCCATTTTGAGGGAGACATTTCAGACAAGATACCACTGAATGAGCAAAAGTTGGCTGCTAAATGCCATTTGAATTAAGCACGACACTTGATTCCAAGGTAGATTACAGCTAGCCGGTTTCCAGCGTGTGACCAGGTATACAATGTTGGCATTACCTGAAGGCCAGTGTCTTGAATGCAGAGTTTTTGTTTTGACTATCTGCAGGATCAAGAAAGTGTTAGCATCCATACTGGGCTAGAATGTGATGCGTAAGTACAACGAGTGTCTTAAATGCAGCAGCCATGAGAAATAAGGCATGCAGCGTTGCCGGCGCGTAAAACTATCTTAGGCAATTGCGCTAACAGAATTCATTGGAGCATATTGCTCTCTCCGGTTAAGGGGCCAGAGAAATCATCGTCGTGTAGACATAGAGTACAGATATGAATTAATTTAGCCAGGCTCCCAACCGAAACAACCGTGGGTCACAAAAAATGCTGGCACTCGCAAGCGCATGCGGGATTTTGGGCAGCAAAGTTAGATTTGTCTGGCCTCATAAAGCGCCCAGGACCGTTGTGGCGGGCCCTAAGAGGGCCAGAGGAAATTAACAGGAAGGGCTTCTACAGGGTTGTAGGATCCTCTGGGCACCAGAGCAAATGCAAAGAAGCCCTAGACTATCGCAGAGAGCCCCTGGACATCGGGCGCCTCGGCAGGTTAACTAACTAAGGCCCTGGCAACATGCCCTTCGGGCAAGTGGAAAAGGATCCGAAAGCAGAGTGAAGAGTCTCTGAGCTAGAGGACTCCACGGCTTTTGGTAGCCCATGGACGCTCATACAGCGTGGGCAACAGGTTGGGCTGGGTTCAGATTTCGGGAAAACTGCGGGTGCGAGTATGGGTATTGGTAGGAGATTTATGAAATATATGGTAAATGCTTCACGAAATACTACACAAATGCTACTGCTTGTGCTGTCTTTAGTCACAATTACTCCCATTTTCTGCAACTGTGAGTGGATACAAAGTAAAGTTTTGGTTGTAAATTTTACTAAGGCTCATCAATAAATTGGAATTATAGTGCTCAAAAATTGCGAACCGGTGGGGACGGTCGATATAACGGATTAAGAATGGGCAGAGGGTTGGTAGCGGGGGGGGGGGGGATCGATAGACTGTCATGAGTTGCGGGTGGGTGTCGGTAGAGCGTCCATGAGTAACGGGTGGGTGGTCGGTAGAGCGTCATGAGAAGTGGGTGGGTATCGGTAGAGTGTCATCAGTAGCAGGTGGGTGTCGGTAGAGAGTCATGAGAAGTGGGTGGGTGTCGGTAGAGCGTCATGAGAAGTGGGTGGATTGGGGTAAACGAAAACCCACCCGTGAAGTCCTTTTCCTCCCCCCCCCCCCCCCCCAGCAGGTTAAAATATTGGCCCGCGGCAATAATGTATGGAGCCTTTTAGGCGAACTGCAAGAATCTGCAGGAAGTCCCTGGCCCATCACGAGTGGCCTGCAAGGTTAACATTTAGAGCCCCAACAGCGGCGTGTGGTCCTTAGCGCAAATGAGAACAAATCAAGAGCAACTTGGAAGACTACTTAGCGACCAGGGTGCCCCGCCGAGTAGACATATAGGGACCCGGCAAAAGCCTAGAGCCCTGGGCACGGTGATGGCCCAAAAATGTCTCCAGCCGCCACCCTCTAAATCCATGTTGTGTGCTTATGGGCCCGTCATTCTCACTTGCGGCTCTTCTAGGTGACTTGGAGGCCCAAAGACGTACCTGGTTGCATTTTGTGTTAAAAGCTGCGTCTTTTCGGTCGGTTATGGGTGCCGCCGGAGGCCAAAGTGATGGGCGGAGGAGCGGGGAAGGGGGGCATGGTCCCGTGTCCCCCTGTCTTTGTCATCCGCTATGCGGGTCCGTCACTGTCTGAAGAATGCGAACGCGTCATCTAGCATGCTACCACCCGGTTGGGAGAAGCCACGCAATGATTCGCTGCCCGACAGTGAATCATGCAGGTTGCATGTTAGAAATGACCTTCACCGACACAGCAAACCATGACACCATCATGGTGCTGGCCGAAGCCGAATTCAGCATTTAGTATTTGAGCCCGATCAAAACTCCTGGCTATTTTGTTCAATACAACTGGTCAACGTAGGTCCCGTCTCTCGTTTAATAAATCATGCACCATCCTGAATTAAGAATGTTAGAGCCATGGGAGAGGTGCACGCCTATTCGGCTAGGAAAGTAACCCCCAACAACCTGAAAGAGAAGATGGGTCGTCTCTACAGGAGTAAACTAAGCTCAAATGTTATTTCTGAAGTGTTTTTCTTCGTTGTCCCTTCATAGCCACCTAACTTAGAGCATGCGTAGAGATGCATTATGAGCATGCATTATGGGCATGCATAGCAACAAGGGCACGCGGATTTTGGCTCTCCCATTTTCCTGACAGGCAAGCATCGGCTCCATGATGATGCGTTAAAAAAATTCTTAAAGATTTGGCCCGCTCACTGTTTGGGGCCGTTTCCCCGCGCTCCTCACGAAGTCCATCCTCCCGTTTTAGTTGGAGTGATAAACGATAAACCCGTCCTCTTGTCACCCCTGTTAGATAAAATCTGAACTAGTGTTTTGCATTTTCCCGGTGAGATGGCGCTGTCATCGATATCGCCTGGAGCGTAACTAGAAGGTGAGCAGGAAAGGCCGTGCCGTTTTCACTTGGTCACTGCCGCCGCCGCGCGCCGCTCCCGAACAGCTGGTGCCGAGCCAGCCTCGGCTGCGCCCTGTGTATGTGATAACGGCTTGAGCACGTGCATGTGTGGGTGTGCTGTGCCAGTCTGCTATGACTAGTCTAGCCACCGTATCCATCAGCCTGCTGCTCGGACTGGGTAAGCGTGCCGCACCACGGGTGACCCGCGGGTCGGCGTGGCGCCGCCTGGTACCTGTTGGGCGCAGGGCGGCGACAGGCGAAACTAGTCCAGGCGCCGGGGCGTCCCAGAGCTCTGAAGGGCGAGGTATCCGCTCCGGCCAATGCCAACATGGCGCGTTGCCTTCGCGGTCTGGTGACCAGGCACGGAGGATTAGGAGACGCAGACGGTAGCCGTCATCCCACCATCGGCATAGTTTGAAGCTAGCTTCATGGCACGCTGCATGGAAAAGGCGAGGCAAGGACTGTCTTTGCCCCCCTCCAGCTCACCAGCGCATCCGCCGCTCCTGTTGATGACCTTGGCACGCCGTCCAGTCATGACATTAACCGTTATATGGGTCAGCCGCCCCACCTGAGTGCTTGTGCTTTCAGCTTGCTCAGTTTCTTGTAGATAACAAGGCCGGCGACAGAGTTTCGAAAAATAAATTGGGAAAGGGTGCTGAGTGGGGAGAAATCGAGAAGCACATCACCAAAATACACCAAAAACGTAGTCTCCGTGAATTTCACCCACTTCTCTCCCAAGGTTGGGGGAAGGAGCTTGAGCTGCCTTAGCTGAACAGGACCCTACACACCTGAACTAGCCTTATGTTCTTGTCTCTGGGTCGGGTTATGCGAACATGCGGTACAAGATCATGTGGTTACAGATAAATGCGAGGAGGTGACGGCGTCTGGCTGCTTCTAAGGACAAGTGCTTGTGATGTGTCACGGCTGAAGAGCCGCAACCATCCACTGCGTCAAGAGAGCATGACACTGACGATTTATTTTTCTTTAGAAATAGTGAGATTGTATGACGAGGAAGGTAACAATAACGGAACTAATCAATCAAGAATCCATTTAATATTGACATAATTTTTCTAGACTGGGATTGGCATGGGTACGTCGTAGACATTTCGCGTAGTCAGGCACCCAATGCAGAGTTTGCCGTTTCATGTTATGCCGGCGTGCCATGTAACCTTCGCAAACTTGCCATTATTTCGTTATTGGGTTGAAAATTGTAGGCATAGCTTGAAATGTCTGCACTGTCACAGACGTTATTCTTCGACGCCATTATTACTAATGTCTTGACGATACAGCTCACATGTTAGCTTCTTGTGAAACACCAGGAGCAATTGAATAGTGGAGTATTGCCTGACCGTATATTGCTTGAGTATTGCCTGACTGAGCGGCGCACGAATAATGTTCTGCAGCCATTTATGTCCGACGTTGAACTAAATTACCAGCATTGTTGATTGTGTTTCTGTCTTATTGAATAAAACTAACTGCACTAGCTCGTTCCTGGCTGGCTTTGTGTTTTTCAGCTGTTTCAAGCGCGCGATCATTCAGGTGGGCCTCCAGGAGTGTGCCGGAGTGTCCAAGCACACACCGGCAGCCGCGGCGGCCAACAGTGGCGACCAGAAAGCCAGGAGTTTGCGCGAGGCCTTTCGTGAACGTTCCCTGCTTCAGGGACGGGGGCCGCCAGACGGGCTGGGACTCAATACTGTGCTTCCATGTGCTAAAACTGCGGCAAGGTGCATGCAATGTGCTCGTCAGGGTGTAGCGCTTTCGCGCCCTGTGTTCACGAGTAGACTGCGACAAATGGCGAAAGTTGTTGGTCACACACCAGCAAAGTTTGGGAGGGAGTTTCTTGTGATGTTGTCTCGGATGGCTGCTTGTGTTAACCGCAAAACGAATGCCAGTGTTATGAAGAAGTGCATTAGTATTATTTTTTATATTTATCCCGAATGAGTTGCAGATATAACTGTTTGTGGCCAACTCTTCGTCCAGTTGGACTGACAGTTTGCTCCGCACCTGTTCGGAGAGAACTCTAACGTGCCATTCACTGCCTTCATGCGATCATGTCGCATAGCCGTGACAGCCCTCTCGTCTCCCGCTGCCTGGCATCTGCCGGGTCAATTAGGCACCTCTAAAACGTAAACCCCAGTATCTTCCGTGTCACCGGGGCGGACATCTGAGCCACCTAGCCTATAACAACAGGAAGCGGCATTGTGCAGCTATGTGTGCATCCCAATGGAATGTTGGGATGCTTATGTGGATAATATGTATCCAAACAATTGATCACTGAATCACACGCTTAAAACGCTGAGAACTACACAGTCGACTTATGAGGAGTTGGTCAAGTCAGCTGCATCCTATGAGGCGTAAGGAAAGTTGATACGGTTGAACATTCAGACGGAACAGTTTTTACCACCTTATTCCTCGTGGAACAAACAGTTGAATGGAGAGATGCGTATGATAGTTGGGTCACATGCGTTTGAAGGAACGAATATTAGTGGATTATCAATTGCCGAAATATTTAACGATATTGGTTTTGATAAGAACATGTAGCTGAAATGTCTCATGTCTATCCATTCCCTATCTATTTTACGGCAAATAAAGCTACCAACATTGTCTCATTTATATGCATAATGCTCCCCTACAAATGTCCTTAACAACTCCCGAAATACCAAACATTTATTTTAAACACAAAACGTAAGACGGCTACAAAACATCCATGCTCTATTTAGTCGGGCTTTAATTAAAGCCTTCAGTGCTCGTGTGATGGTTCATGTAATGCTTAAGCACTGTTTACATCCGTCAAACAAACGGTGTGCAGCTGTGATTACAGAAAACGTTCGTAACCTCGCAAACATTTCAAGTACAGCCTTCATTGGTTTTGTCACTTACATAGCACTTTTACGAAGGTTACGTGAAACACTGGCATCGCGTGAAACACCTCGTGTGATCCTGATATGCTGCTGACGCATGCCCGCGTCATGCTTACGCATAACGTGCTCGCCCTGGCCTCAGTCCGACTCTCTTACCCAGCTGCCAGATAGCCGTGAAAGTTGGGCCGTTTCTAGGACGAGAACCCGCGATGCCCATCAGGCATTGGTCATAGCGTCTCGCACCCTCCCAGCTGAAATGCTAGAGTGGTAGCAGAGGTGTGGGGGTGGGGGCTGCTTTTCGATCACGATGATTGACATGCTTATCGACTTTTTCCATTTGGGAGCTTTGTACTCTGGCATTTTGCGCTTTGGTGGTCATTTTCTTCTATTTCGCTTCTATCCCCGTTTGTCTTTGTCCCTCCGGACATTTTCCATTGACGCACTCCATTTCAGCACTTTTTAATTGACCTTTACTACACAGTGTGTTGATCAGGGTCGGGCTTCCGTTCCACACCTTCCAGTAGTATTCGCATTGTGGCCATCTCTGGGTTTATTCTGGAACCTAATGCGAAGTCGATGAGCGCATCGAAAGCGGTCCCCCCGTCCAGCTTATCCGCAGAGGATCGCAGAATGCGTCATGCACCGGGTCGAGGCGTGAAGGGCGGGCTCTCTATGGTGCGATGGTCGGCCGTGTGAGGTCGGCTGACGACACGCGATGGCCGCCCCTCCTCACCCCACGCCCTCACTCGCAGCGGCTGTGGCCAGCGCCCAGGAGCCGGGAGACGTGTACCTCGGCAAGTACATCAGCAAACTCAACTCGTACCACCACCAGGTGTCGGGCGAAGTGTACGCCGTCGACGAGTTCACCATCCTGATCAAGGTCAGCGCGCTGACCGGCCGCGTATGGCGCCGTCTAGCGGCAGTATGTGGCGGCCGCGTACGTGGGACAGAGCTGTGAGCTGGAGCGTCGGCAGGGCCCTGTCAGCTGGCGAGTACGCCACGCGCCGCCGACCGGCCGCCCCAGACACCTGCGACGGTCCACCCGCCAGGCTCGCACGAGAAGCGGCCACCGTGATGCGAACGTATAACTTGTTCATTGCGAGACTATGCCGACCTGGATATCTCAGGACCACGACACAAACTGGTCATTTGTCATGGCGTTTGTCTTAAGTCTTCTATTGGAACAGTCGAGAAACACACTACTGGAGCATGCCAATGGCTCGTATGTCGATACTGGTGGCCTGCCTGGTCCTGACTACGCTTGCCGCTCTTGCAGGATTTCTCCTATGATGGCGAGGGTACAGACACATTTTTCTGGGCGGGCTCAAACAACCGGCCCGGCCCGCGAGGCTTCATCCTGGCCAACGAGCACGGCAGGTGAGTGTGCAACCGCAGCTGTGCTGCCGCGCCGTCCCTAGCTGAGGTGGCACAGCCCCGCCCCCTCGGAGCCGTCCGAGCGGAAGCTGTCCCTCCTGCCGGTGGTCCCAGTCGCGCCTGCGGCCACCCCACGGTGAGGCGTCGCGTGGGCACTGCGGCCGCCCCGCTGTGCCGTCACCTGGGCTGCGTGCGACGCCCGCTAACGCTCGACGGTGAAGGTGCGTTATGAGGATCCCCCTCACAGCGGCATCACATCCTCCATCACAGCGGCATCACTGCGGTAAAGCGCACAGCTTGGGAGTAGGTACGCTCTTTGGCATGTCGACGCTCAGCGGGATGCTTGATCACGGCTGGAATAATGTCGGAGATGTTAGGACGTACATGGTACCTACTAACACACCAGACGGGGACGATCCCGTCCGAACCCAAACAAGCGGCCCATGCGTAGGTGCTGAAACCCGTCTCAGCGCCTCCGTAAAACTTGGTCAGATGCTGGACTCCAGACGGAAGTCAAGCTTGCGGCGCGACCAATCGCCGATCCCAGAGTTCCCGTTCAATTCCCAATCCCGGGTCGGTGCCCGAGCCGCGTAGCTGACCGTTACGCTGTACATCGGAGGGGGTACGTGGCCTCACTAACTGGCCAGCTGGTCAAACAGTGACTCGGTAAAACGGGCTAGCTGTTTCGTGTGAGAGACCCTCAGTGGGTGATCTGATTGTACCGACTGCATAACTTTTGCAGACTGTATACTGCTGCTTGCGCCTGCTTCTTTATTTGAACGTCTGGCGGAGTGGTACTTTTTGATCATGCTAACTGTAAAGCTCCAGCTAATGATTTGCGAACAGTAATTTCGTTGAGGCGTGTCCTACTATGAAGTACAGGTACACAACCGGGTACCCATGGCACAGGCCAGATCAATTTTCGATCATAAACCCAAATCAGTCATCTCAAGTTGTTGCTGTGTGACATTGGGCATCCCCAGGCATCCAAGGTTTCATTGAATATATGCAGGTGTACAGCCGTTCTTGATAGATTTTTCACACACTGCTTACCTCACATATTACGGGAAAAGAATGCTGAAAAATAACTGGAATTAACACATTGCCATCTCAATACTGGCACAGCTTGTTCATTTCCTGGCGATGCACTCCCTGTGAACAGTCACTCACCAACCATTCACGTTTTGCTTTTTGTTTGCCACAGAACGAACATTTTGGAGCGGTACCTGAACAAGGACATCACTCTGGTATTGCCAAAGGAAAAGAGCCTGAGCGACATCAAGTGGCTCGCGATCTACGACCTGACGGTGCAGGTAAGTTTCAAATGCCATTGGCTGCTGTTGAATACGAGTCTTTCGGAACCTGACCGCTTGTCATAATACTGCTGGTGTATTTAGCGGGAGGAGGAGCGGATGAAAACGTGTGCATTGCCGGGTCAGTGGCATTGGAATGCACACGTCTCGACGTGTATCCAAGGTATCACACAAGGCCTGCCATTGGTTGCACGTATCAACCTGGACTGGACGTTGGCACGTCCAACAGTGCATGCATGTGCCGATCGTGGTTGGAAGGGGCGCACGAACGCTCGGACACCGGTCCGGTGCGGTCCAGTCCGGTTCAGTCCGGTCCGGTGCGATTCGATCCAGTCCGGTGCGGTGCGGTCCAGTCCGGTGCGATGCCGATGCCGATCCGGTGCGGTGCGGTGCGGTGCGGTGCGGTGCGGTGCGGTGCGGTGCGGTGCGGTGCGGTGCGGGTGCGGTGCGGTGCGGTGCGGTGCGGTGTGGTGCGGTCCGACCGGAGGCGGCGGTAACAGGCGCACCCGCCGGCAGGACACGTTCGGTGATGTGTACATCCCGGAGGGGTTCGAGGCGCCACAGCCGCAGTGGCTGACAGGGCTCAGCCGGCGCGGCCACGGCGTCAACTCGGGACGCATCCGAATCATCGACTCCAAGACTATCGAGGTCAAGGGTGAGTCTGGACGGGATCGGAGCCAACATGGGGGGGGGGGGGGGGGAGACCGAACACCCGGAACAGGCTTCAAGGTGGCTTTAAGGAATTGAAAAGTACGTCTGTTTCTATATGTATCTTCTCGTGCGAATGCATTCTGAAAGTGCACCATGTGCGTTATTTTTAGGCATTGTAGTCCGTGGCAGTTTGATAGAGTAGTGCTACAGACCATTCAGGCCCGCTTTCATCTGTGTTCTTTAGTGCTAAGTAAATTTGGAAATCTGTGACACCTTACTGATACCTTCTGATGATAGCACAGTAGGCAATAATAACACCAACAACGCTCCCTCAAGCCGGCCACCTATTGTCACAACAGGCTGGCAACGTGCAGGCAATAACACGACAGCTGAGCAGCTTGAAGCATCGAGCTCAATGTTAACAAAATATCGTCGCTCACATCATTGTCTGCACGCGATTCGCCCCTTTCTTAAATGATTATTTGCGTCGGTAATTGTTGGTACTTGGCTATGCCATGCTCTTCTTTTAGCAGCTGGCGATGCCATAGTTACCATTCCTGACATGCTTCAGCTATTATCCCGATTATTCGTAACCCGTGACGCACTTGTGAAAGCCATGTCAGATAGGTATCTCGGCAAATCGACAATGCGGTTTATTTGGTGGGATTCGGGACATGTTACTCGTTTCTTGATGAAAGCGACCTGAATTGATTTGGTCAGTAATCATGCCAGCCGCCATTATGTCTGGAAGTGTGGGATGAGGCCACCAGAGGTAAATCTGGTTGTGGAGTGCGTTTGTTCCACCTTGCAGTTCACTACATAACACCTGCATTTTGGTTATTATTACAATCCATTGTAGCAATCTTTAGTGTTGTTTGGCCTGGCGCAGACCCCTCCCATGGTTTTCAAGTATCAGTCATCTGGAGCAGTTCGAATCTTACGCTGAATGTCGTTTATCGCGTCTTTGCGACATGAGTGCTTTATGCCATATGGCAGATGGAGGAAATATTTCGCCCCATAAGCAAGTTTAGTCTGTTATAGGTCAATTACGCACACAGCAAATTGTTGTCAACTGATTTTGTGTGAAGAATTGGCACACGCCCATCCAATTTTTATAGGCCAAATTCTGCATTGCGCAGCGATACAAAACACGTATAACCTATTTAACCCTAACCTTAATGGCTTAGGTCGATCTCACGGCCCAGAAAAGAAAGCGAATGAAGTTGGACAGGGTAAACAATGTTCAATGCGTCGGTCTTTCTCCGTCACCCTTCCTTGCTCAGCATGGCAGCGACCGGCAGTGGGGCGGCTTAACATGCACTCGAATGGACGTTTCTGCCGTGGAGAAATTTGCGCGACCTGTTAGGTTATTCGTTGATCCAGACCCCAACATCGGATATTTTGAAGGCAGAAAGGCGGCGAAGAATACGTTGAGACTTTTTATCCTCAGGTTGATAATAACATATGCTGGCGATACCATTTTGTCCCACTTGCGAACTGGCTCGGTTAAGGTCATTATCGTGACATGGCAGATCACCTGTCAACCTGAAGCCCTCAAAACTGCACATCTGCATAGCTTGGAAGGCGGGTAAGACGCTCATTTTCGGATGATGCGATATCTGTCTTGGCCGACAATTCGTACGGGACCCTGCCAGATCCCCTCGTCGGACGAAGGTGTAAAGGCGGCCCCATCGGGTGAATGTTAAAGGATCGAAGAAGACACCCGCATTTGTGGTATTTTTTCGAAGACATAACGACTTCCATTCTCGAGTTAATCGAGAAACTTCACTACACGTGGGCTTTCTGAATGACAGTCTCTGGGTGCACTTCGTTGGCTGCCGGATACCGGTGTTCCGCCAGAACCCTTTCCCACGTGTCACGCGTCATGTCCACCGTCAGTCTGCCGGTCTAGCCCCGTGATGACAGACCCGGCCACCGCGCCGCCCGGCGCACCGCCGCGGCCCACGGCAGCGGCACCTCCAGCGCTGCCCCGGAGCTCGCTAACTCAACACCCGCTTGCAGACTTCAGCTACGACGGCACCGGAGGAGAGGTGTACTTCTGGGTGGGGCTCGGACCTCAGCCCTCCTCCAAGGGTGTCAAGGTGCCGGATGAATACGGATAGTAAGTGTGCTCTCCGGTTCTCCGCACCGCGGATGAATACGGATGGTATGTACGCTCTCGAGTTCTCTGCACCTTTACAATTGTCTCGCCGTGTGTGATCAGAAGTCACTGAGCGCTAGGCGACGACAGATGCCGCTCTCTATTACTTTGTATCAGAGCTAGAGGGACATAAAAACAGTGTTAAGCGCGGTGGCTAAGCAATCTAGCGACATATCTGTCTATTGCCGACCCCAGGGGTCTATTAGAACAGTCGGGGATTCGTTATCCACCACAACTGCATGCAGACCCAGAACCTACGCACCGTTTTCCCCGAACGATAAGTATGGGAGGAAAGCGACCCTATCTGGCCCCATACAGTTCATCGATGCACACGATTCACGCACTTGGACAGCGATTTTAGGGTATGCGCAAAAAGCATGGTCTACGGAATACTATGCTGAAGCCACCCGCGCGAAACATTCATTGTTAGTGTATAATTAAGTGTACCATGTGCATACCTCGTGTGACCTATTTATTATATTTATTCGAGGTGTGAACCAACTACCACTTTTGAGCCATTTTCCCGTGTTTTGTGGGCCTACGACCCCTGACCCCGATCATTGTCTTTGACTGACCAAGACCTTTACCAGTATCTTACTCCGACCCTTGTCGGTACCTGACCCCGTCTTGGTCACTGTCTGGCCCCGACTGCTGCCTGTATTGGGCCCCGACTCCTTACCAGCGACTGACATGAAATCCTCACCAGTGTTAGAGTCCAGCTCTTTGCTCGTGTCTTGGACGGATCCACGGACAGTGTGTGACCCGGGTGTGGCTACTGTTAGGCTCTGACCCCTTGCCAATGCCCTAGTCAGACGCCTCACCGGCATTCGAACCTCGCCCATCGCCAGCGTCAACCCTCTGCGCCGCTACGACAAGGAGGACGTACTGGTCACGCTGCCCGGCGAGATGACCATCTTCGACATCAAGTGGCTGGCCGTGTGGAATGTGGACGAGAAGCAGAGCTACGGCTGGACCATCATCCCGGACGGCCTGAACATCCCACCGTCGCTGGTGGAGATAATCGTGAGTTGTGGCCGTCGGCCCGCGCGTCCGCCGCTGGCCACTACGGTGGGAGAGCCGACACGTGCAGACGTGTGTCGACTGCATGGACTGGTGCAAATTAGCGCGCCACGGAAGTGAGCGCCAGCTCTTGGACAGCCCCATTAACCTTCGGGCACAATGGCAACAGCTGGAAGCTGTTGTATGCATCGCATAATCAGTTGATAATGCTGACCTGGCTGTAAGAATTGTAAAAACCATTGCACCGTGGTGTGAACAGGGCATAGCTAGGTTGAGCTGTCACAGCATCTGCACAGAGCATATGTGAGCTTTGTCGCGTGCTGGTGTACACGTCCCCTCGTTGGTTGAGTGCTGGCGCGACCGTACACCGCTCGACATGCCAGCGTGATGGATGGAATCGCTTCGCCCGCAGCCGATGAAGACGGTGTTCCCGAACTGCGAGCAGCTGCACAAGGACCTGCAGATCCGCTGGTCCACACACGGTCCGTCCATCACCATGGAGCTGGCGGCGCAGATCGGTGGGTGCTAGCGGCGGCGGCGGCGGCGCACCTGCACCGGCGGCGGCGGCGCACCTCTGGCAGCCGCACCCCGGGCAAAACCGCTGCCCGGCCGCCAGTTACAGCTCGATCGGGCCAGTCTCCGCGGTGTTAACGTTCAGTACCTGCGCATCTAGCTCAAGTTTGAATCACGGATGGAATTTATCTGTTGGTTTATCATTCGGCCTGTGCTCCTCGGGCAGGGAACTCCGCTTCCGCTGCAGCCTTCCGACGGTGCTGCATTACAACAAGCCTCAAAGTCGTCGTTCGATGATTTATGTTTGAGGTTTGGCTCTGGGCAGTTCCTTTACGGGCGTTCAAAATAAGGATGGACAAGGAGCGATTTTAATAAAGCATTCGGCGTAAGGTAAATTAAGCATCGGAATAATGACATCATATGTTTCCTTTGAAGAAAATAGATCATAAAGGATTTTTAAAGAAAAACACATGCCCTACTTGTCGGCAGCATTTAATGCATTGTGAGCGGCAAAGTTTTAAAGCATAGTCAAGTAACATCGCGGTGACGAGTACGCTGATAACATGTGATCCCACTGGCATCAAGCGATGCATTTCCGAACCGCTTCAGTGCTTCAAAATACCGTTGCCTTACTCGCCCGGCGGCCTCTACGCTTGGGGAACCCACGATTGCGGTACTCAGAATGAGTCTTCACTTGGGTCTCAATGAGTCTTCACTCTCCGCTCTCCAGGGCCCTTGATACGTTTGACAACTATTGAGAGGCTCTGCAGATCTCCTTGAGCCTCGTCCGGGGCCTTGTGAACCCCAGATGGCGAATATTTTCCGATGCGACGAGCTTTTCATGACGATTGTCATGACAGGCGGGAAATCTGACGAAAGTCAGGCTTGATATCTTAGCACATCTACGCGCCCTGACCAATCCGTCCTGCTTTGGTAACAGCGGAGGACGAATACGTGGCGTTCGGGTTCAGCGGTTCTGACTCCAAGACGGAGATGATTGGCGGAGACGCCGTGGTGGCCTACATCCAGGAGTACCTCACCTTCACCGAGGACTACACCCTGACCGCCCACTCGCCGGTAAGCGACCCAAAACTACACCCTGACGCACAACCCATACCAAGTACAGCACACTGGCCACTCGCCGGTGAGTGATCGCTAACCGCATTTAAACTGGACAACGCTTGCAGATGAGTGGCCATTGCTGCCCCCTAACCGCAAACGCTGCAATGACCACAGCAGTCGGCGCGCCCGAAAACACCAATCAACAACAACAGGCCGCGGTGATCGAACAGTGGCTAGTCATGACCGCACACTGGCCTTCGAATGACCGGTGACATGGCGTGACCGCACCCCGGTTTTCGAATGCCGGAAATATGCCCGCTGTGTGGTGACGGTGAATGCCGCGCGAGGTGGCTTAAGCATTCCAGCGTTAAGTCGTCGTTTCAAAGTCGACTTCTTAGCTGGGTCGGTCGTGCATTCCACTGCCGTGAGTATCGCCGGAGGCGGAGCAGCCAAGGTGAGCGGTGAAGGTCAGCCCGTCGACAACGTTTTAGTTGGTCCAGGACAGTGGGCAACAGACACGCGTCGGGCTCGACGTATTTGTACAGGGTTATAGCCTAGTAGAAAATACAGCGTAGAAGATTCTTATTCCAAAGAATTATTTCTGGTGGCCAAACAAACCATGAACGCCGAAAATGGCACATGCTCGTGGTTTGTCTCCGTCCGTGGCGCTGTGAAGTAAAACGCTTTTATGATGTGAGTACCCCCAGGTGGGGCGCGTCTGCTGTAAAGCCTAGCGGCGTGTTCAGGAGTTCCTCCACAATGAGATGATCCGGTCATAGTTTATTTTGTCATTAAATTGTGGACTCTTCCTAGATACAGAAGCTCTGTTTTTGGATTCAGCACACCTTGTTAGGCAGGCGTCGTTTCCCTTGTTTCGACGCAGGAGAGCCACACTTGTCAACCGTATCTGAAAGTTAGCTTTGGCTCTTGGGGGAGCGAAAAATTCCAAATCACAGATTGCAGTGAGAACAAAAAAAAACAAGTGAATTTGCACTGCATTCACAGCTGGCACTAAATGAATTCTTTGGCAGCAGATGACAGTAAACACCATGCTTTAGCTAGTCTCAGTGATTGCCAAAGACCATTAGAGATTGGCTGCTTGCAGTTCGTAATTTTTTAGCTTCCTAAGTACGTGCTTTCTTCTTAAGCCTATGCTCACATCTACTGCATTTTTTGAAGCTATGGATCTGATAGAAAGTTGTTGATATTGATAATTTGATTGTGAAGGTGTCAGTCCCAATTAGGGCTGATAGAAACCAATGCTTAAAATGTTGTGCACCTGGTGCGCCATTCCCCACAGCATATTATAGCAAGTTTATGGTTGCAATGTCATGCAAGCCACAATATAAATAGAAGTATCTGGGGCATGGTAGTTGGTACAGCTATGTCCTAGCCAAGGTACAATCTTCCTCGCGCCAGAGTAACATTCTGGGGCAATGTGATACCCGCCTAGGCTTTTATTGACCTACGTGTACTTATTTGGGACTAGGTGTGTAGTTCTCCATTTAGTTGCATAGGATGCTAGCCCCTAGCCCCTTAGTTCCTAGCCCCTCCCCAACTTTGAGAAAAAAACTTGGTCAAAATCAGGGAGAAATGGTTTGTACCATTTATTTAGGATCACAGATTTTTCTGCTCACCCGCTCCGCAAAGTTGTGTACAAAACTATATCGCCTGGAACGTCAGGCTGCTGCGTGACAAGGGCTCGGAGACCAATGCGGCAGTGGCGGAGGAATCATTTCCTCCTCACAGAGCAATCCAGCCGCATAAGGTTAGCATCGCTTCATCTGCTCAACGGCGTTGAGTCTGACACAATACTTTTCTCAGTTTATGACACTGAGCTGAATTTATATATGGCCATTATCTACACTACCAACCAGTCGCGCTACCAACACTCCGCGCGCGTCTCCTCCAAAAAAGGTCAGTGGGCTACATAAATGGCGCGCACGCAATTGCATCCTTGAACGACAGAGCCGCTGTAAGTTATGTATCGGTTTTGATATTGCCATTTAGGACTGCAATGATTTTGTAAAAAATGCATTTATCGGTAGAAGCCGGTTCAAATAAAAGATAGATCTCAGAAACGTAAATAATTATGTAAATAAAGACTAGAAGTTCTGCTCAAAGGAAAACAAGAAACGCTGCTTTAGCTTTATACTCAGATCATAATTTCATGCTTTCAGGAGAAAAAATCCATGCTTTCGCTTAATGCCCCTTTTACGCATTTTCATCACGTATTCAGCTCGGATTTCTTGGTGGAGAATATGCCTTCCCCCCAGGCTAAATCCTCCCCAAGAGCCGGAGACTCGCGGAGCCGTGGATTTCCGCGTGCCCAGGCGAATGTTTGGGGATGGTATTTGACCTCAGCATTGTACCTTTTATACAATATATGTTTCTGATAGTTTCAAATCCAGTTTGAATAAGGGTACCATGAAAAATTAGTTAAAAGTAACTTATAATCAACACAGGATAAATTAATCCTATATTAGGAGGTACATGTTTGTTTGGCATCACACACTTTCGTATCAATTTCTACCGTGTTAGTGATTTACACGAGCGCGCCAGTGTCGTTGTTGGACGGTAGGGGGGGGGGGGGGGGCTTAAACGTCTGCTGGTGAGCAGCAACGGACCTGGGCACTGAGTGCATTACAGGAAAAGATTGTGAGTGATATGATAGATAGATTCGGCTGTAGCCCGCAAACAGTATCCCTCGTTTAGTCTTGAGTGTGGCACGCGATGCTGTCGAAGTTTCAGGAACAGCTTGCCTTTATCTGACGTCGATCACAGAGAAGAATGCTTATATTCTTTCCAGTGCAAATTTGTGGAGAGCAAAATGCCTTGGGTCTAAAAACACAAAGAAACACCCAAGTTTCAGACACTGCTTGTCAACAGATGTAGCCGGAAACTGATGGACACGTTCTGGTGACGATCCTACAATTTGCCAGTTCCCTGTGTAGACGGGGTTAAAAGAAATGTCACCCCTTTGGGGTATGTTTCAAAAACCTACTGTGATGAAACGTTAGAACCATTTACGTCTACGAGTAGACCGGGTAGCCCCTGCAGCACCATCAAGGTACAGTTAGGATATAAATTTTAGTTATTTTGGAGTTTAAATTACGCTGACAACGCTTTGGAACGGCACTACACTTTTATCTTAGAAGCCCCGGAGTGTATCCCGAGTCCGCGACAAGTGCACCTGTCGCAACCGCCGTTGTCACGACGGCAGAATCTCCTGAGGCCCGTTGTTATTGACCATTTTTGACCTGTTTTTAAGCGCACATTGCGAGCCTGCGCCTTAAAAAGTGGCACGTCTACTTGTATGAACGACGTCAGTAAAAATCAACGTTTGTAATTGGCACAGCCTGCGGCAAGGACCAGTTACGGAGAAGCGCATTGGTTGGAGTTTGAACCAGTGTGTTACTTCGGACCATGTGATACACCGCTACCCAAAACGAAAGTGCGCTTTAAAAAGAGCCACCGTTGTAAAAACCATAGGGGAGAAAGCAAAGCAAAAGTACAGTTTCGTTGAATTCGCTCGATAATAAGCTCGTGTTTGCAAGTTTGTTTTCTTAACAGTGTTTCAAGCTTCGGGAGCATTTATTACTGAAGCATGTTGACAACTTAGTGCGTTGCAAACTTCCTAGAACGCATGCGCTGGAAAAAAAACAATGAAAATTAAATATATTGTTTTCATGGTGGCGTACAGGGAGTCCAAAGAGATATCTCTCGCGGGAGTAGCTAAATCAAATAAAGATTTTAAGCCTTTCGGAAGGACATCGAGAAAGTTGTCATTACCGATCAAATCGTACGCGTGTGATATGACAATATGTGACGGATGTTCAAATGTGACATACTCCCTTGAAGGTCCACGCAAAACTTTACGATTTTGTTGATACTTTGCCAAATCAATGTTTTCAGCAATACAGGCATCCAAGATGGAAATGTTATATTGTGGTAAATAATGTGTAATATATGCATTACAAATCTGTCCATTTCCTATGCTGAAGCATATTGGCCACAACAAATGCTGCCTTCCTTTCCTTTCAAGCGGTAGTTCACAGCACGCCTGCGCAGCACCACTGACTGCTGCGGTCAGGACCAATCATTTATTCATTGTCATGGATTCAAAAGCTACCGTTAAGCCCGGCGAAGGCACTGCCATATTCCTTTAAGTTTGTGCACTATGATACGTAATAACGCTGATGTTAATGGCTACCGCTCATTCTCCGCCGAACAGCACGTCTTCCTGATACCGTGTTTCGCTGCTGATAGTGACTAATGCATTTTATTTCCGACATTTTCAGTGCCTCAAGGTGCTGGACAAGCTGCAGGGAGTGTGTCCAGATGAAAAGGTGGGAGGCATAAGCAACTTCCAGTTCACGTCTCGGTCCAGAGAGGACGGCATCACCTCCTTCCAATTCAGACGGGACTTTGATACAAGTGAGTCCGACCAGCAAGCCAGAAAAGCCCAGATTTTCTTGCAGTTTGATCTTTCTGGAATACATGATAATGCATGTATAGCTACCAAGTTCTTCATTTCGATCCATTGCAGTAAGGGATCACAAGGTCATCGACGGTGAGGAAAAAGCTTTCTCACCGATGATGTGAGGATCGTTCGTTACCTTTGTTTACAACTGACAGTTCATTAGTTTGCTTCAAATTGAAATGCCGATGAAAAGCTTATACTCGCCATTACTTCTTTTGCAACAATGCATACAGGCACCACTAATACACGACGTTACTTTTACTGCAAATACTTATACGCGACATTAGCGCTACAGCGCCTTACATGAGTCATTGTTGTAAAAGTGATGTCGCGTTTCAGTGAACATCAAGCCATGTGTGCGGTTTCGTATTCCGTCGGGGAGCCATCAATGCCTCATCCGTGATAGGAATGTTTGTCACATTCGGAGAAAATACCGTATTCCATGTGTTTTGCAGCAAGTTGTCGTTTTTGTCCCTGTTTATTCCCTAAGCTGGTTTTGCTACACTACAACAGCGCACCACACGCTTCATTTAGTCGAAAAATGTCGGCGGAGCTGTTGCTGCGGCGGGTCTGTCGATCGCGACATTTGCAGCAGCAATCATATATCGACAACACTGAGCGGGCACCTGCGGTCTGCTCTCGCGAAGCCCAGTGGTCCCATGTATTCGTTCCCTTCAGAATTTTGGTGAGACTTAACCTATGGGTTTGAGTAATGACCGCTATAACGTATGAAATGTGGGGAGGGCACGTTTCTCCTGTGGGCCCCCCCCCCCCCCCCTCTGCTTGCGCCGTGGGCATTGGCTGAAATGTCTTAACACGCGTTCGGATGTGGGAGATGTCGGTTTGACCCCCATTATTTCCAGAACTATTTCTGAAGGGCAAGGCGCAGCCGCGGGTTTTTTATTGCACCGTTTTATCCTCCTTAGTTATTAGACAGTCGCGGGGCTGGCGCGCGTGGATCCGCCGGTGGGGCGAGGTAGCCACCAACCTCCGGAAGGGTGTAGTCAAAACAGGATGTAGGGCTGAAACGGCCTCTTTTTTTGATGCACATCCGGCTTGTTTGCATCCCGAGACCAGCGGCGGTCAATGTTGTTTACAATTGCCACCCGATATCTTGCTTCGCAGCGGTCTTGTCCCAGATAAAACAGAAACGGAAATTCCTGATCCGAATGAAACTCGCTTCATAGCACAATGGTACCCCGCGTCGTAAACGACCATATACCTATAGTAAACACACGTGTGAAATTGAGTGAGGTGAAAGTACATCAGGGTAGCGTATATACCGACGCGCCTGTGTGCAGCCAACTCCATGTTCAGGGTATGTGCCAGTCTATCATTTTCCCCCCAAATGCATCACTTTTATAGACAGCTATCTTCCAACGAGTCAATGGAAAGCAGTTTGGTGGGGTGTGCTAGAGAAGAAGCTAAGAGGGTTGAAGGCGAGACACAATGTGAGGTATGTCAACTATTCGTGTCAGATGGGACGGAACATTCCAATGCTCCTCAGCAAACGGCGGCTGCCTATTGACAGTCAAAACTCAAAGCGTGTCTGAAGGCAGACAAAGCACATCGCGCCTGACAATACATTTACAAGCCCATGTCCGACAGAGGATCCAGGCGACATTGTGGTGTCAGACAAAGAGGACACCTACATCATTTGGGCCATCGGGAAGCTGGACTCTGCCCTCAAGCCCACCTTCCACAGGCTGTACCCAAAACACAACGTTAAGATCAACTTCAACCGAAGGCCCGAGGAAGTCAACTGCAAGGCATTTACCTCGGTCCAACACCCGAAACGGTAAGTGCATATTTTTGAAGCAGCGGTAACCGTGAAAGCATGCTATTTGCATGGATGTAGTCAGCACGTCACAAAGCCAGACTTAAAAATATTCAGCAAGGAGCCGAGTTCGAAATTAAGTCGTTATCATCACTCTGCCTGGTGTTTATCCATTTGGTTTTCAATCCGCATCCGAGTCTGGGCACTTGGCCCTCATAATCTTTGCGTGCGAGTCTGACTTATGTATATTCAAGCTTGAAGTTAGCACCGAGTTCGTATTTAGTGTTGGGTGACCGTAGTGATCACGCATCTGAGTCGGGTTTGGTGAAATGAAGCGACTCATTCCAAACCGTATCTAACTGATCACGGGCCCGGGGTCGATTCGGCGCCTAGTAGTGAGCCCATGCCTGTCATCTGATCATGATATGGGCCTTTTAAAGATCACAAAGACGTCCAGCCTGACTGGCAAACCGTAACACTGATCAAAATGATCTCTTTGGAAATCGTGGCAGGTGTACGAGGATACAGGCTGGTCGTTGATGTTATCTGCTGCATCGGATGTGTCCTTGCAGGGCATGCTAACGCCGCTCCGCTTTGCTGGCGTAGGCTTTCACTACCCTTGGGTGGCGTACAGACCCTATGTAAAGAAACGCATGAAGCCTGGACTCATGGTTTTAGCTATGGAATATTGGTCTTGCAGCATACATTAGCTAGTGTCAGACATTGGTTTAACTGTAAAAGAAAGACGGATGTTCGTTGATGTCCCGTTTTGCCGAAAATATAACCGGAAAATATCAGGATGGCATTTGCGATCAGTCGTATCTACATATGTGCTATGAATCGAGTCACAAGACCAAATGTATAATGATGCATTCAGGTACATTACGAGAGAACGCTAGGAGAGTTTTAAGCATTTTACCCAAGGCGTACCTTGAGTGGGTATCGTACGTTTACGTATTAACTTTGACAAGGATCATTGTGATCCCGTGAACACTAAGCATGCGAGGCTGCTTTGGTTTTTTGCTCAGAGAAGCAACATTTCCCCAACACTTTTTGGAACTTGCGCAAGTATAACCATCAGCGTTGTAGTTTACACTGACCGTAAGGTCGCATGTGAAGGTGGTGAGTGTCTCACCCAGACCCAGAGAAGACGGGGCGACGGTGAGCCGAGCAGAGAACAGTCTGATGTTCAGCCGTTGGCTGTCTTCAGGAGGATGGAAGGGTTGGTTCATAGGGAAAAGGAGCGAGCCACATCAAAGCGCCGCAGCGCGACGGCGCGATGGGTTTCGCCGATCGACACCAGGTGGCTCCACAGCTGACCGTTGGGCGGCGCCCGTCGCGGCGGGCCGCAGAACGGACCGTAACAGGGCGGTCCGATTCACATCTGACACCCACTACCCGAGACGCACGGATCGCTGAGGCGGCCGAGCTGTTCCGCGCCAACAGCTACCCTCAACATGGGATCCACATGACCATTAACTGAATGCTTGCTCAGTAGAGATGGGTGGAAAGCCACGACCACCTGACGCCGTAATGAAAATCAGGAAGAAAATCTCTGAATATGGTCCAAACCACAAAGCAGCAGAATCATTTTTATCAGAGCCAAGTGCCCTTATCTGAGCGTCCAAACGATATCATGACCCGCTCTGTGACTGGCTGTGACGGGCAGCACGTCCTAACGGCCAGCGGCCAGTTAGGAGCCACCTGGTGCTGGACTGCGATCCCTGCAAGTGTATTTCCGTGTGAAATCAGCTGTGACCGTCGGTTCATTTCACACCTTCTCAGGGATCCTTGGGGGCCGTTCCACTTCTCCGACATCCACCTCAGGAAGATCACAGCCCGCCTGGGGCCATCCGGCGGCCTGCGGGGCTACACCGGCACCACAGGTCAGTACAGCGGCGCCCAGCGGCGTGCGACCAGGCCCCGAGACGCCCTCCGAGCCTTCAGCGCGCTGCGACACGACGCGAATGCGCCTTAGAATTTGACAAAGCATGCAACAGTCTGTTTCGTCACGATCTTTCTTTTCTGCCGGTGCGGAGCGGCTAGATGATCAGATGCGCGCCCGACTGTCCGGGTCTGCATCGGATACCGTGAAGGCGATGCGTGCGGGAGTCGGTGCTGCGGACCGCCAGGGGGCACCGGCACACTGACCGCGGCCACGTGCTCCAGGTCAGCTCTCCAACAGCCTGGCGTGGTACCTGCACGGGTACCTGGTGCCCGATATATACCTGAAGCGCGGCCAGACCTACAAGTTCGTGGTAGAGGGCGGCAGAAACCCGGCCGACCCGGTGTTCTACCATCCCTTCATCATCACAGGTCAGCGGCAAGCCGAGGCCCTTTTCGACGATGAATGCCGCCCATTTAGCAGCGGGGCTTGTTTGTGACGGCGTGACATGTATCTGAGTCCTGCAGCGGCGCAGCGTCGCACAGTACACCTGATGTCGCGGTGTGTGGTGTGACCGGGCATGCGTCATGCTCTACTGCGTGGTGTGACCGAGTGTGTGTGATGTCGCGGCGCGTGATGTGACCGAGTGTGTGTCATGTCGCGATGTGTGGTGTGACCGAGTGTGTGTGATGTTGCGGCGCGTGATGTGACCGAGTGTGTGTGATGTCGCGGCGCGTGATGTGACCGAGTGTGCGTGATGTCGCGGCGCGCGACGTGACCGAGTGTGTGTGATGTCGCGACGCGTGATGTGACCGAGTGTGTGTGATGTCGCGGCGCGTGACGTGACCGAGTGTGTGTGGCGTCGCAGATGACCCGGTGGGCGGCTACGGTCAGCTGGACGAGGAGGCCCGCCGCGAGATCCGGGTGCTGGCCGGCGTCGAGTTCACCCGGCGAGGCAAGCCGCAGCCCACGGCAGGTCAGCCCATGGCGCAGATGCAGTCGATGTTGCTGGTGACGGTCGATCATACACCAGGCCGAGTGTCGTCGTTGATTGGGGTTTTAGGGCGCGCCGACTGCTATGCCAGGCCGACAACAAAGGTCATTTCAGGGAACGCGATAAACGAAAGAGCCAAATTCTATCATCTGTCCATTGGTGATAAATAAGCCAGCAAACTCCAACCATGTTCAAAATCGATCCGCACTGGCTAATTAAAGGGCACGCCGTGTCACGGGTTTTGGAGAGCTGTCTGCATTATTTAGCGAGGCTTATTTATCACGTTAACATGATCATGTTACCTGAACATGTTAATGGACCATTGGTTGGTTTAAGATTTGAGTTGTGGAATAGAAAGCCTTTGGTGTGGTGCATGCGTCATTGCATGACTGTACCCATTGTCCGCACTGCTGCAAAAATATGTTGTTGTCCTGGATGTACGCAAGGCTGTATGTTGCGTAAGGTCAGACAAGTGGGATGAGGCCTTTTCACTCCCACACTGAAAAATCTGAAACCAGTACAAATGTTTCACGGCGCTCTTGTCTTGTTTGACATGCGCCGCACACATCGCGGTCGAGGCAACGCCGCCGGCGTGCTAAAACGCGTGAAAGCTTGACGTCACTTTTTCACTGAGCCACACCAACCAAATCACTTGTGGGCTGGATTTTCCACGCTGAGAACCGCTCCTTCACACCGGTTTTGAACATCTGTTTTAAAACTGGACCACGCCCCGGTTGGCGTAGTTTTCTGACGCCGCCTTTATAATGTCCGGTGGCGCACGCCGCCGTCTGACGGCCGCCGATGTACTGCCGACAGCGGGCCGCCTCTGCGTGTGGAAGCACCAGGAGACGGGCGACCGCCGTCTCGACGACGACTTCAGCGACTTCAAGGGCTTCCGTAACTCGCTGCTGCTGCACTGTGACAAGGAGGGCGAGCCAGCCGTCCTGGAGGTGACGCCCAACAACACTTGGCCGGCCACCGTGTTCTACCACAGCTACACGCGGCCGAACATGGGGTGGCAGCTCCACATTGTCGATGAGCTGCCTGTGCTGGCGGCCGGCGGAGGCCGCATCGTTTGCGGTCTGCTGACCGCGGCGCTGGCTGTGCTGGCTCTCGCCGCGTAGGCGCCACAGCAGCGGGAACGGAGCGCGCTGCGGCGATGGCGGCCGCGCGCGCCGCGTTACCGTGCCCAGGACACAGCGCGTGGCCGGCGGCGACGTCCAGCGGCGGCAGCCGAGGTCTGGCGGCGGGTAGGCGGCGCGGGCTGACGGGCCGCCAGGGCTATCGTGATGTGACGCTGTCAGGGCGATCACGTCCGCGCTGAAAGCAATATTTCGTGAGCAACAACAGAGGTGTCATGGTGTTGTTGCCAAGTGATCCAGCCAGTGCAGGCAGATTCGTCGAGAAAACGAAGCAGGACGTGGGCGGTCGCGCAAGCGCACGCTCAGTGATCCGGTAGTTAGCGAAACAGCGGTTTGTGATGCAGGAACTGGGAGTGTTGCACATAACCGTCCAACAGGCGTATTGGTATGCGATGGACGAATATAAGATGTCCACCTGTCATGGTTTTGGCTTGGTGTTTTCCCGTCGCGGGTAATGACTGCCATAACTAGTCCGATTTATCCAGGACGGGACAATTTTCTGATCCCGAGCATTGGTACCAGAAAACCCATTCAATATGCAGACACGACGCAGATCCAATTCTGCGAAAAGTCCATCTCTTATACCACACACATGCCGAGGCGTGTACGTCATTTATTGGTGAGCTTCGGAACAAGTATTACGAGGCAAAAACACACGGTCCGAAGCAGGCTTTGGCCGCTTTATACGTCAGGCCAGCAGACGGCACAAGCCAACCAACGGCGAAAGACAACTCTTCAAAATAGGACTAACATTTTTACATGCTCCTCTACTGAAGACATGACACAGGTCTGTCGGTCTTGACAGAACGATCAAAACCGGAAAGCCCATTTAGCAAAGCCAGTCACCATGCCCATTTTGAGATAGCGCGAGATGGCTGTGGATTGGATGTCTGTGCCAACACAGATACGGCGGTACAAATCACCCGCAGATGGCAGACCAATGCGGCACCGACTCAAACCTAATATTGTCATGTTCGGCAGCCCAAAGTGCCCTACGACTCCACTAAGACTTCCCGAAGCACTGCCGGGTCGCCAGAGCGTCCACCAGCCCCGTCCCTCCACTGACGATGACGAGGAACACCGACCGCGCTGGCCGCCGCCCACCAGCCCCGTCCCTCCACTGACGATGACGAGGAACACCGACCGCGCTAACCGCCGCCCACCAGTCCCGTCCCTCCACTGACGATGGCGAGGAACACCGACCGCGCTGGCCGCCGCCCACCAGCCCCGTCCCTCCCTGACTGATGACGAGGAACACCGACCGCGCTGACCGCCGCCCACCAGCCCTGTCCCTCCACTGATGATGACGAGGAACACCGACCGCGCTGACCGCCGCCCACCAGCCCTGTCCCTCCACTGACGATGACGAGGAACACCGACCGCGCTGACCGCCGCCCACCAGCCCTGTCCCTCCACTGACGATGACGAGGAACACCGACCGCGCTGACCGCCGCCCACCAGCCCTGTCCCTCCACTAACGATGGCAGGAACACCGACCGCGCTGACCGCCGCGCCACCCAGTTCTGCCCTCCACTAACGATGGCGAGGAACACCGACCTCGCTAGCCGCCGCCCACCAGCCCTGTCCCTCCGTTGACGATGACGAGGAACACCGGCCGCGCTAGCCGCCGCCCACCAGCCCTGTCCCTCCGCTGATGATGACGAGAACACCGCCGCGCTAGCCGCCGCCCACCAGCCCTGTCCCTCCGTTGACGATGACGAACACCGGCCGCGCTAGCCGCCCCCACAGCCTGTCCCTCCACTAACGATGCGAGGAACACCGACCTCGCTAGCCGCCGCCCACCATCCCTGTCCCTCCGTTGACGATGACGAGGAACACCGGCCGCGCTAGCCGCCGCCCACCAGCCCTGTCCCTCCACTGACGATGACGAGGGAGGAACACCGACCGCGCTAGCCGCCGCCCACCAGCCCTGTCCCTCCGTTGACGATGACGAGGAACAAGGCCGCGCTAGCCGCCGCCCACCAGCCCTGTCCCTCCACTAACGATGGCGAGGAACACGACCTCGCTAGCCGCCGCCCACCCCCTGTCCCTCCACTGACGATGACGAGGAACACCGACCGCGCTGACCGCCGCCCAGCCCCGTCCCTCCACTGACGATGACGGAACAACCGACCGCGCTGACCGCCGCCCACCAGTCCTGTCCCTCCACTGACGATGACGAGGAACACCGACCGCGCTGACCGCCGCCCACCAGTCCTGTCCCTCCACTAACGATGGCGAGGAACACCGACCGCGCTGACCGCCGCCCGCCAGCCCTGTCCCTCCGCTGACGATGACGAGGAACACCGACCGCGCTGACCGCCGCCCGCCAGCCCTGTCCCTCCACTGACGATGACGAGGAACACCGCCTACGCTGGCCGCCGGATTTCACTTCGGGTCTCCACCTTTACACGTGTTGATCTAAAATCAATCACAAGACAGTGGGCAGAACCACCGTACCTGCAGCCCAGCGGATTCGGAAACGGAGGGGGGGGGGGGGGCGGGGTCACGCAAGCCGGACTAGTCCGACTCAGCATACCCCAAGACAGGTGTTATTCGGCGTCCAAATCACGACCACTGCCAGTCCTCCATATCCCAGCAACGGTAATACCCCGACATCAGTCCTTCAACCTTTGATCTCATCCACGGATCCACCCACTGCTCGACGCTGGCTTTCAGTTCGGCAACTCGCGCCCGGGTCTACCCATTCCCCGCCAACGTTGCGTGCCTCGCTAGCCCCATTGCAGACTCCTGACCCAACCACCTGACTCGTATTCCAGGCCAGTAAAGCTCAACCAAGCAGCACTTCCCGCCCAGTATAGCCCAACAACATGCAGTCGGCGCCATACATGAAGCCCGCTGGCCTCATAGCAGACGGAAACGCACGACACGCAGTCGACGGTCACACCAGAGGCACACGGGGGCGCGGGGGGGGGGGGGGGGGCGCGTGAAGTGGAGCGCCTGCAGCGCGCAGTCTGTGACTGCAGCTGTCGGCGTCGGGCAGACGGCCTGTCCTGTCCCGTGAACACTGGCTCCAGGGACCGCCCGGCTGCAGTTGTAGGTGTCTGGCAGACAATCCTGCCCTATCGCGTGAACACTCGGCTCCAGTGGCTGTAAGCAACCCTGTTATCTGGCGTCGGGCGGTCATCATTGGCCGTCGAGAAAGCAGCCCGACGGGGCTTCCCCGTCTGGTCAGACCATCGGTGGCACTGCCCGCTTGTCAGACCATCGGTCGTACTGCCCGCTAGTCACACCATCGGCGGTACTGCCCGCTTGTCAGACCATCGGTGGCACTGCCCGCTGGTCAGACCATCGGCGGGGCCCTCCAGTTACACATTCAGTGAAGTCACCGCGTCAATAAACAGTAGACGCGCTGGCCGCCTACTCTAAAAAGTACCCACTAATGCGTCTGAAATCCCCACCGCTGTCTCGCGCCACCAAACTGGCTCGAGCCGCAGAATTGTTTGATCTTGCGAACTCATCCAGCATGTACTCAACGGTGTCCAGTCCCAGCCCCTGCGTCTCCTGTCCATCATCCATCAGTGCATCGTGCGTGGTCACCGCACCCGACAGATAGACAGACAGACAAACAGACAGACTGACAGACAGACAGGCAGAGCGACCAGAGCGACACGCTCAGTGCTGGTCGACCCAGGAGCGCAGGTCGTAAGGTACAGCCGCACGCGGCACGTGTCGGCTGACGACACGTGCCGCCAGGCAGCGCAGCGGCGCGTGCTGCACGCGGCAGTAGCGGTGTCCGGCGGCGTCGAGCAGGGTGTGCGCCGCGTCCCGGTGTCCGGAGCCGATCCGCCGGTCCACATGCGCCCCGGCCGCCAGCAGCAGCGAGACCACCTGCACACCACCGGGCCGCACCGGTCAGCCCCGTAAGCCGGCCGCCGCGCACGGCCTGCTACGCCGCGTAGAAACGGCAAACATGACGGCCCGGACATTGGGGTGGCGTCGTACCACAGACCATCGGAGATCAGGGCGCCACGCCGACGCCGCGAGGATGGGGTGAGCGATACAGATCTTTCATACCGTGGTCAGCGCGTGCCGCCTGCATACGGCACTCTCATCGGACCGGCGAACAGTACAGACAAACACAATGGGTCTGTGCACATGCCGCGCACTGAGCTCGTGCACACCTCACACTGAGCCCGTGCACAGACCTCACACTGAGCCCGTGCACACAACTCACACTGAGCCTATACACAGACCTCACACTGAACCTCTGCACAGACATCAGACACTGAGCCCATGCACACACCTCATACTGATCCCGTGCACACAACTCGCTCCGAGTCCTTGCACACACCTCGCACTAAGCCCGTGCGCAGATCTCACGCTAAACCTGTGCACACACCTCACACTGAGCCCGTACACAGACATCACACAGACCTCAGACTGAACTCGTGCAGAGACCTCACATTAAGAGCATGCACAAATGAGCCCGTTCACAGACCTCACACTGAATCAGAGCAAATATCTCCCAACGACTGCACACAGACCTCACACTGAGACTGTGTACAGACGCACTGAACCGGTGTACAGGTACACACAGGGGCGGTAGGCAGGGCCAGTGTACAGACACTCACACTGGGCCGGTAGGCGGGGCCAGTGTACAGACACTCACACTGGGCCGGTAGGCGGGGCCAGTGTACAGACACTCACACTGGGCCGGTAGGCGGGGCCAGTGTACAGACACTCACACTGGGCCGGTAGGCGGGGCCAGTGTACAGACACTCACACTGGGCCGGTAGGCGGGGCCAGTGTACAGACACTCACACTGGGCCGGTAGGCGGGGCCAGTGTACAGACACTCACGCTGGGCCGGTAGGCGGGGCCAGTGTACAGACACTCACACTGGGCCGGTAGCAGGGCCAGTGTACAGACACTCACACTGGCCGGTAGGCGGGGCCAGTGTACAGACACTCACACTGGGCCGGTAGGCGGGGCCGGTGTACAGACACTCACACTGGGCCGGTAGGCGGGGCCAGTGCACAGACACTCACACTGGGCCGGTAGGCGGGGCCAGTGTACAGACACTCACACTGGGCCGGTAGGCGGGGCCAGTGCACAGACACTCACACTGGGCCGGTAGGCGGGGCCAGTGCACAGACACTCACACTGGGCCGGTAGGCGGGGCCAGTGTACAGACACTCACACTGGGCCGGTAGGCGGGGCCAGTGTACAGACACTCACGCTGGGCCGGTAGGCGGGGCCAGTGTACAGACACTCACACTGGGCCGGTAGGCGGGGCCAGTGTACAGACACTCACGCTGGGCCGGTAGGCGGGGCCAGTGTACAGACACTCACACTGGGCCGGTAGGCGGGTCCGCGAGCCGCCATCAGGAGAGGAGTGACGCCCGCGTCGTTGGGCTCGTCCACCGGGGCGCCACACTCGAGCAGCACAGCCGCCACCTCGGCGCTGGGAAAGATGTCCAGCTGCCGGCGGACGGGGTTTGTCACCGATGGCGGTGGCGGAGCCGCCACCTGCCACGCATCGCTGGTCAGTTACGCTGCACCGCCCTAGAGCGAACGTCAGTAACGAAACTGGAGTGACCGGCTGACAGACGCAAAACGACAACGGCACCCACCCACGAAACACAGCGGATGTCGAAACGCGTGTGGCTGTTGGCCTTTGTCGGTCTGCCAAACTAGATGCGCATGCCAAGCAGATACATGCAGTGATGGAGTCACTCCTCACGAGCAGCAGCGGTCGGCCGCCGCGGCACTAGCGCCACCTTCAGTCGTCGACAGCAGCGCGCGGTTGACCGGCCCGCGTCGGCCCGGCCGCGCAGCGCTCCGACCCACCCTGCGTCTCGTCCACCCAGCCGCGCAGCACTCCGACCCACCTGCGCCTCGTCGAACTACGGCACTCCGACCCACCTGCGCCTCGTCCGCCCAACCGCGCCGAACTCCGACCCACCTGCGCCTCGTCGAACTGCGACACTCCCACCTGCCTGCGCCTTGTCGAACTGCGCCACTCCGACCCACCCTGCGCCTCGTCCGCCCAGCCACGCAGCACTCCGACCCACCTGCGCCTCGTCGAACTGCGACTTGGGCTGGCTGGCGTTGGAGACGGCCAGATGCAGCAGCGAGTTCCCGTCGGCGCAGGTGCGCGGGTGCAGCTTTAGCACGCCGTACAGCTGACGGCGCCACGCCTGCGCCTGGTGCGCCGTCGTGCGCACGTGTAGCAGCAGGTACACCAGGCGCGCCAGCGTCATCAGCAGCACGTCGAAGTCCTTCTGCTGGCGCTGGTAGACGGGTCGCACGCGCACCAGGCGTACGGCCTCGGCCAGCTGGGACGCGATCACGTCCAGCGTATCGGCCACGTCGCTGTACTGCAGGGCGTCGAGCGGCAGGCCGGCGCCGCGCCGCTCCAGCACGTCCAGCAGCAGCCGGACCAGCGCCTGTAGCCGCGACCACGCGTCATCAGCCGGCCCCGTAGGCACACGCCACACGTGCGGCGCGGCTCGCAGAGCACAGCAGATCGGCGCCAACGATCGGGTGCAGGCCGCCTGTGACCCGGCACAGCGGCCGGAAGGCTTCGTCGTCACATCCAGCACTGTGCCACACACTCGTCAGCCCACCAGCGGCGATCATCTCCAGCCAACGCATACGCAACTGCACACGCTCTCATGCCTGCACCTTAAGGTGGAAAAGCGAACCCTGCCGCCCTTTGACCCGCGGCCGGGCGCGTTAATTGATGGTCAATATCATCTTATACGGCCCGACGTTCCGACCACGTCCGCTGGACTGCCGCCATCACTCCGGCCACCACCAGGCGAAGGTGACCACCAGGCGGAAGGGTCGAGGCAGTCGCAGCCGACTTCAGACTGGTGCCTGCCCCAGGGCACCCAGGCGTGTGCTTACAACACGCGTCGCCCACCAGTCGTGCGAGCACGAACCCCGGCTGACCTGGGCCGTGAAGCAGGACTCGTGGAAGAGCACGCGGTCGCGCCGCACGCGCAGCTGCAGAGCGTACAGCCAGAGGTCGATGCAGCGCTGGAAGAGCAGCGAGTCGGCGTAGGCGGCGCCGCGGTACATCAGGCGGAACGTCATGTCCTGCGGCCAGGCGTGGGACGGTATGAGGACAGCAGCTCTGATTCACACGGCCAGAGGTGGGACGGTCTGAGGACAGCAGCTCTGATCCACACGGCCGGGAGTGGGGCGGTCTGAGGACAGCAGCTCTGATACACACGGCCGGGGTGGGGCCGTCTGAGGACAGCAGCTCTGATACACACGGCCGGAGGTGGGACGGTCTGAGGACAGCAGCTCTGATTCACACGGCCGGAGGTGGGACGGTCTGAGGACAGCAGCTCTGATACACACGGCCAGGAGTGGGACGGTCTGAGGACAGCAGCTCTGATACACACGGCCGGGGTGGGGCGGTCTGAGGACAGCAGCTCTGGTACACACGGCCGGAGTGGGGCGGTCTGAGGACAGCAGCTCTGATTCACACGGCCGGGGGTGGGACGGTCTGAGGACAGCACTCTTGATACACACGGCCGGGGGTGGGACGGTCTGAGGACAGCAGCCCTGATTCACATGGCTGGGAGTGGGGTAGTCTGAGGACAGCGGCTCTGATACACGCGACCACGGACGGGCAGGTTACGCACAGCACATGGGCCACATATCTGCAGCTGGAAAAGGATATATACGTAGAGATCCGAGCACCTGACGCCGAGAGGTTGACAGACCTTATGAGTGACGCCCAGCACCCGTTCGGTGATGATGAGACTCTGGATCTTCACCGCGTCCCAGTCCGGCCTGAGGTCGTCCAAATCTTCGTGTGTCTGAAACTCTTGCTGGTACAGGTACACCTGAGAACGCCGTTCCGTTGAAGGCGCGGAGACTGAGCACGCAGAATCTGCCACTGCACTAGACGACAGTTTAGTGCCGTTCCTCTGGTCGCACACCAACACTTTTCATCGGGGCTTTGCGACGCACCAAGCTGCAGACGTAATATGACGTTGCCTGCCTCTAGTAGAAAGGGCGGGCAACGAGGGGAACCGAACTTTGTACCCCTGGTCTCCCAGACGCGCAGCTCTATACGACCCTCAAACGTCGGGCGCGTCTGCGATAGGTTTTTGGTATGCTGTTCGATGACACTCACACACCTTACTGAAAGGTGGGCGGACGTTATGCCCTTGAAGACTTCTACTGGCAGTTTGTCCTTCGCACCCGCATTCGGCACCCACCGTATAAATGATATATTTTTAGACAATTTGTGTCACTTAGTGACGGTGCTAAAACTCAAATGCACAGTCTTTAAGTAAAGATACGACACCGTCTACTATCACTTGCAGGTGATCGAGGAGAGTGAACCCGTCCGTGTTTGATAGTACTGGCGCAGAGGAATCAAATGACTTTCAAATGTTACGCGCGTCCTCTGGCAACGTTTTGGTCAATTGTAGGATATAACCCTCCCCGACCATTGTAATAGCAGACGTGAATATCCCCACAGAAAACGGGCATTGACGCTGGCAGCGTAACAGCACTTGGGGAACACCTCCGACACCTGCCAAAGCACTTGTGAACGCGAGCTTTGTTATAGAAAATATGTGTTAACAACAAATGCAGTCACAATGAAAGTGACACACTTAGCGAAAATACGCAAGGTTTTAAAAATCACTTCTGGTCGAGCGAGGAGAGTGAAAGCCTTGCACGTTTGATGGCGCATGTGAAAAGGTGCAAAAAAGACAGCTAAAAATCGAGGCCGTCCATGAGATGGCTTTGCGAGGGATGGGGTCTGCACTGTTTTGTTTGTTTGTGAACGCTTAGCGCCCGCTCAATATGAATCTGACGAAAATGGCACCCGCAGCTAACCCCGATGTTTTGGGCGCTCTTGTAAAGCTAGCTCCGTAGTTTCCGACATAGGGCTTTGAAGTGACTTGGAAGATAGAGTGACCGGCACAAATTCCTTGGACTTACGTCCTTCTCACTCTATGTTAGTCGCCCGGTACTGAATGCAAACTGGCGACACGATGGGCTGCCAGATTTTCCTTTTGCCCTATTCCGGAAACGCGCGGGCGGATTTACCCCTCCGCTCGCGCCCCGCTGTTTTTCGCCAGTTTCTCCAGAACGGCTTGGAATAGGTCGTTGAAATTTTCGGATCTTTTCCAAACATTTTGTCAACTTTTCTGGTACATGTCACGTGTTTTAGGCCATTTGAGGCATTTGTATGGGAAAGGTCACCAGTGAAATTTAGTGATTTAACGCAATGGCGATAAGCAGCGATTAAATGTAAACGCACTGCCTTGCGTTTTCAGGAGAAACCGATAGAGCCAGGTGCATAAAACAGTTACACAATGATAATGGTTTCAGAAATTTCGCAAAAACAGCGTGGCCACGGCGGTTCCAGGGTTTGGGGGGCGTAGTTTCCGAAAAGTGCGAGATCCCGTGCTGTTCGCCAATGCACGTGCACCATGGACACTTATCGGTACCTGCATGCAAAGATTTGCACTCCACACGACAGTTTACGCAAGTCATTGATACATACGGCGACAAAGACATGCTCAGGTTTGCGAAAGGGTTGCAAAGTTACATAACTGCAAACCTATGTCAGAACTACGTTGCTATGAACTGATAGTGCAGGCCCACGTTCCCCATGTGAATTTGGAGGAATAAAATAATAAAAATGATAGGACCCTCACGTTTTCCGACTCCCAGGCCCATTTCGAAACGGGATGCCTTCATAAGGCACCATGTGGGATGAGGCGGTGTTGTGGTCGGGGCCCGAACCCAGGACTGATAGGTCCAGGGAGCACCAGGGCATCCCACCAGAGCACCCAACCACTACACCACCGCCGCTCCGAATGCATTGAAAATAAACATTTTTTTTTGCGCACAGGCGTCTCCGAGGATGGAAGAAGAATGGGATTATTTGGAATATGAAGACCTCGAACGGAATGTCGCATTCAATCGGCTCAACTTTTGTACAGTGAACATCTTTAAAATTATGCCAGAGGCTAGTCCAAGGTCGACAAAATGGGGGTGACACTGCAGCACACAGAGATCGTGACCACTGACAGCGGACGGTCAGCTAGCAGCCGCAGCAATGCTCCACGTTCCAATTACGTACCTCCACTCCAACACTTTATAAATCTGGACATGCCTATGGCCCACGCCTCCCACCTTGTTGGGCGCGAGCCGGCGCTTGACGATGGGCCGGCGCGGGTGACGGTGCCGGATGGCCAGCGCCTGGCGCCAGTAGCTCAGCGCCGTGGGGATGTCGCGCAGCTCGTCCACGAACGTGGCGCCGATCAGCTCGTACGCGTCGGCCAGCCGCTCCTCGTCGTACGAGACCTGCGGCCCGCCGGCCCGACACCGTCACGGTGACCGCAACGCCAAACGGCCGCGCACCAGACACGGCCCGACACCGTCACAGTGACCACACCGCCATACGGCCGCACACCA
>NW_023597054.1:55825910-55873410 GCF_011947565.3 Pollicipes pollicipes | reverse complement strand
ATGCCCTATTTACCATCTTGTGTGTGTTACTGTAACTTCCAATATGTTCTCTCATGCATCAACTTTATCCCACAACTTGTATTGTATGACCCATACAGCACTCCGCCTCAGTTATGCTTCTTGAATGTCATAGATTTAGAAAAAATCATGACATACATTACATGAAAGTGTTCAACCAGCCATACCAACAGCCCTGTCTACAATGCATGTGCAAGAGATGCCAGGGGAATATCATAATTGTTGAGGAACCTTGCAGCATAGTTAAGATGTGCTTTAGTATGCCTGATGAACAAAGTAAAGTTACAATGCAAATAAATAGATAGAAGTGCTGCTTTTCGACACACTAGTGATCATTTCTCAAGCCCTTAACATATTCCAAAAATCAATGAATCTTGTGCCAGCCCATGTAATCACTCAAAGTTTCGTTTCCCGAAAAAATGCCATAATGGAACCAATTCCTCAGAACCTTTCAATCTTTCATCCCTGCCTGGATAACATCAGTATGCATATGCATGCTGGCACCACAAGCGACAACTCTCCATCTGTGCTGGCCTCACCAACCCATCGTTGAATCTCTCTACCCACCGACACACTTACGTGGTAATCCGGCCGTCAACCACCCACACGGTCGACAAGGCAACTCACATCCCCCATGCGAAGTGAGAAATCTGTGGCCTTGAATCGGTGTAGGTCCAAAGAAATGTGGTCGGTTCCACCACTGCTCATCTCGTCCAACGTCTTTACTACTACGTTTCTCCTACATAATCGCTCCCGAGGATGTCGGTCCCAGATAGGAAGGTACGAATAGCGGAACAAGAAATTCTTCGGCCAAGCATTTTTCTGACTTTTAGTGGAATTCAGGGAATATTTTATGTGCATCTTGCAGTGCCGAAGCTCATTGCTGGTGGTGATGCTAGTTGAACGCCTTTAAAATATACCACAGGCATGGTGCATTAAAGCTACTGCGTACTACACTACGGGCGCATTACGGACCACACGCTGGCGCAATCACCAGCAGGTCAGGTGGGATAAATATATCTGTAAAATCATGGTAGTTTCTCGAACTGAGAAATGACTAAGCAATAAAAGTGGAGCTCGTATGGAAGGTTATAACCAGAATACTCCTGCCACATCTTTTGACTGTAAAACAAGGGCCGGGTGCACCAAAGGTAGTGGCAGCTAATTACCACCTCAATCATAGAAATCAGGAATCCAAACTAAAGTTTGAGTGAGTCTTGCCACCCTGTCTTCATTCGCAAGCTTGGAAAATCTCTGCAGCGATTGATCTGCAATTTGTTGACCGCCGGCACAGTGCTGCGTACATTACCTGCGTGAACACGGGTGTCGATTTGTATACTTCTGGGTGGGCCGCTGGCCCTAATGTCCGCTTTGGCCCCCCTCCCCAAACGGTGAGTTTGGCTCCCCCAGCCTTCTAGAGCCAGAGTACAGGCAGATTAGCATAAATGGGAAGTCAAAATTATATACATCTGAAATAGGGCTTCTTCTCATTGTTCCACATGTAAAAGGATAAAGAAAATGAAACCGCTATGTCACGCTCAGTTCAATGCAGCTCACTGAGGTAGTCATACTGTGAAGGCTCCGCGTTCGTACCGTGCTAAGGTAAGCATTTTCGTGATTTTTATCGCATGATGCATGCTTTTAACTACATCTTGATGTGTCTTGTTGACTTTGATATCAGTTTGTGTCATTGTCTGAGTGTTTTGACATTGTGTAATGATGTTTTAACATTCTCAGACTGCAGCAAGTTGCGTTATTTTGCCACGATACGATAAGATGCCTTTTCGGAAATTCATAACAAAACGGTCAAATGTTGGCACCCAAAAACGTGACCGAATTTTAGCCGGCAACGTTCGAAAGAACCCTTGAAATTTGCCAGCCTCTAATTCGAGATGAATGTTTGATGGAACAGTTACGAAAACTCGATGATCAACACCAGCCGACGAAACTGACAGTGGCAGTCGTCCGACATTGACCATCAAAACAGCATTAGCCGTGTCGAACATGCCCAACGCGAGTGCTGCGTTGCAGTCTGCAGCTCGCCTTACGGCTATCAGCCGGAAGCTTTCGTGGCAGCTTTTGATAGTTGTGCACATCAACATACGCTATTCACTCCCAAAGCCGCACACGTCCAAAAACGTCTGAAGCCAGATAGCATCGACCATACGTCGATTACGGAAACATGGTTTCGACGATTAACGCTAAACAAAATGGTAATGATGCCTGAAGGCAATATTTTCCCGCCTGGGCGGAGCGCAAGAAACGCATTAGAGCAGTCAGGGACCTAGAGGGGGGGGGGAGGGGGGGGGGGGGCAGGGGCCATGGCCTCCTCCTTGGGCCCCGGAAGGGATGTCTGTGAAGTAAACGATTTATTCAGCGATTTTTTCAGCGACGAGTTCCGATTTCCCTGAAAAACGGTTTCAAGGTCAATTGTGGCATGAGGAACACCAAAATGGCCCTTAGTTTGCAATATCATGTGACCTTCAGCGTCAAAAGCTGGGTCAAAGGAAGGGGAACTCGATATCACCCAAAAATTACCGCCCGATTTTCAACTTGCAAATGTCAAAATATTCAACACAAAAAGATCTAGCGTCCGTCCAAAAGTCCTGACGTTTCTAGGTCACACTTCAAGGTCGAACACGGCCTCAGAGAACGGGGAATTTCATATCACCCAAAAATTACCGGCCGATTTTTAACTTACCAAGATCAAAACATTCACCACAGAAAGGGCTAGCGTCCGTCAAAAAGTTCTGACCTCTCAAGGTCACTCTTCCAGGTCAAACGTGGGCTCAAAGGACGGGGAACTTAATATCAATAAAAAATTACCGGCCGATTTATAACTTACGAAGATCAGAACATTCACCACAGAAAGAGCTAGCGTCCGTCAAAAAGTCATGACCACTCAAGGTCACGCTTCAAGGTCAAACGCGAGCTTAAAAGACGGGTAACTCCATATCACCCAAAAATTACCGGCTGACATTAAGCTTAAAGACATCAAAACAATCACCAGCGAAAGAGCTAGCGTTCATCAAAAAGTGCTGACCTCTGAAGGTCATGCTTCAAGATCAAACGCGGACTCAAAGGAGGGGGGACTCTAAATCACCCAAAAATTACCGGACGTTTTTTAACTTACAAACATCAGAATATTCATCACAAAAAGAGCTGGCGTCCGTCAAAAAGTCCTGACATCTCAAGGCCACCCTTCATGGTTGAATGCGAGCTCAAAGAAGGGTAACTCCATTTCACCCAAAAATTGTCGCCAGATTTTTAGCTTACAAACATTAAATATTGACCGCAGAAAGAATAAGCGTCCGTCACTTAGTTCTGACCTCTGTTACTTCTCATGTTTGTAGGTTAAAAGATGTCCGGTAATTTTTGGGTGATATTGAGTTCCCCGTCTTTTGAGCCCGTGTTTAACCTTGAAGGGTGACCTTTGGAGGTCGGGACTTTTTGACGGAAGCTACCTCTTTCTCTGGTGATTGTTTTGATGTGTTTAAGTTCAAAACTAGTCAGTAATTTTTGGGTGATATGTAGCTCTCCATCCATTCGGGCCGCGTTTGGCCTTGAAGGGTGACGTTGAGAGGTCAGGACTTTTTGACGGACGCTAGCTCTTTCTGTGGTAAATGTTCTGATCTTTGTAAGTTAAAAATCGGCCGGTAATTTTTGCGCGATATGGAGTTCCCGTCCTCTGAGCCTGCGTTTGACCTTGAAGGGCGACCTTAAGAGGTCAGGATGTTTTACGGACGCTAGCTCTTCTTGTGATGTATATTCCGATGTTTGTAAGTTAAAAAACGTCCGGTAATTTTTGAGTGATATAGAGTTCCTCTTCCCTTGAGCCCGCGTTTGACCTTATAGGGTTACCTTGAGAGTTCAGGACTTTTTGATGGACGCTAGCTCTCTTTCTGGCGTTTAGTTTGATGTCTTTAAGTTTTAAGTCAGCCGGTATGTTTCGGGTGATGTGAAATTCCCCGTCCTTTGCGTCCGTGTTTGACCTTGAAGGGTGACCTTGAGAGGTCAGGACTTTTTGACGGGCGCTAGCTCTTTCTGTGGTGAATGTTTTGATCTTTGTAACTTAAGAATCGGCCGATAATTTGTGGTTAGTATGAAATTCCTCGTCCTTTGACCCCACGTTTGACATTGAAGGTTGATCTTAAGAGGTCAGGACTTTTTGACGGACTCCTTATTGGGTGATTATTTTGACAACTTAAAGTTTAAAATCGGCCGGCAATTTTTGGGTGATGTGGAGTTTCCCGTCGTTTGAGCCCGCGTTTGACCATTAAGGGTGACCTTGAGAGGTCAGGAATTTTTGACGGACGTTAGCTCTTTTTTCGGTTATTATTTTGATTTATTTGAGTTTAAAATCAGCCTGTAATTTTTGGGTGATATATAGTTCCCCGTCCTTTGAGTCTGCGTTGGACCTTGAAGCGTGACCTTCAGAGGTCAGGACGTTTTGACGTACGCTAGCTCTTTCTCCAGCAAATATTTTGATGTCTTTAAGTTTAAATCAGCCGGTAAACTTTGGGTGATGTGGAGTTCCCAGTGGGTTGAGCCCACGTTTGACCTTAAAGCGTGACCTTGATAGATCGGGACTTTTTGACGGACGCTAGCTCTTTCTGTGGCAAATTTTCTGACCTTTGTAAGCTATAAATCCGCCGGAAATTTTTGGTCGATGTTTAGTTCCCCGTCCTTTGAGCCCCCGTTTGATCTTGAAGGCTGACCATGAGAGGTCAGGACTTTTTGGCGGACGCTAGCTCTTTTTGCGGTGAATGCTCTGATCTTTGTAAGTTGATCGGCCGGTAATTTTTGGTTGATATGAAGTTCCCCGTCACTTGAGCCCACATTTGACCTTGGAGGGTGACCTTGAAACGTCAGGACTTTTAGACGGACGCTAGTTCTTTCCGGATTGAATATTCTAACATTTGCAAGTTGAAAATCGGCCAGTAATTTTCGGGTGATATCGAGTTCCCCGTGCTTTGACCCAGTTTTTAACCTTGAAGGTCACATGATATTGCAAAATAAGGGTCGTTTTTGGTGTTCTCATGCCACAATTGGCCTTGAAATCATTTTTTGAGGGAAATCGGAACTCGTCGCTGAAAAAATCGTTGGATAAATCGCTAACTTCTCGGACATCCCGAAGGGGCCCATTGGCTCTGAGGTGGCCCATAGCCGGTCAGACATGATTTTTTCACAAAACGCCACAAAACTGGGCATTTTGGACTTCCCGACGACTAAAAATGGTTTGAAGCGAAAGTGAAGGGCCTATGAGGTGGGCACAAAATTACACCGGCGATGCCGGCAGTCCTCCTGTCCTGACCCGCCCTCCCATCCATTACGCCCCGCTGTGCCTAACACCGTCGGACCTTGGCCCTCGCTTCTGCCTGCGCTGACCCACCCCGTACCCCTTCCTGTTCGCAGGAGCGACAGAAGTAAAGAATTGGAGGGGGGGGGGGGGGTCGGAAGCATTTGCAGTGTTTTATTCCATGCACCGTTGCAAGCCCGCTGCTAATTATCTCAGTTGTTGGGAGGTGAGCTCGACCCCAAAGCCCTCCTCCAAGTGACGCGATCGTTCCCTCGCCCATGCTTGGTAACAATTGTTCCCACCCCGGCGCCATGGTTGTTATGCTGGCGGCTCGCGGTCAGGGCCGTTGGGCCCGTTCCGGTGCGCGGCTCGGGAAGGGTGGCTGCATTCCCCAGACAGGTTGGCATGTAGGGAGGACGGCTCCTGGAAGTGTTTTCTTTCGCGTGTTGGGTGCACCGGTGAGTGTGCTTTGTGCGAAATCGTTTCCGCTTCACGCATTGTGCTTTCGTGTGGCAGGATTCCTTTAATTGATTTGGCACGTTTGATACGACCGGTACACTCGCAGGGCCGTGCTGTGCCGTGCAGGATGCCGTGCATCCATGTTGAAAAGAGAGCGAAAATCTCTCCAACGTCATGCATCCCTCCCAACCCAGTGGCGTGGAAACCCCCTCCCCTAGTCAAATGAAGCTCAGTTGAATGAAGTCGGTTCCCGTCATTGTGCATGAGGTTCCCGTCGCATGAGGCTAATTATGTACGGGCAAGAAATCTGCCCCTCGCTTATTAAAAAGGTCTTCGACGAGGCCCTGGACCCGCATGACTTCTTACATATGCGATAATACATTTGCGACACCCCATCGCCTGTTTCTCTTGATGTGATTACTTGCAATATGCGAGCGAGGGTGCTATTGGTATTTTTCAGTTTAGGCCCCTTTTGTGTGTTTTTTTCCGGCAGGATGATGTTTGCTGTTGCGGATTTCGAGGTGAGGGATGGACATCAGCCCCAGTCCTCGGTAAGATGAAGAAACGCTTTACTGTTGTACTGCTGAGATGTTGCTGAGAACTGCGGCTGCTCTGCTCTGGAACGCTGCTTGAGCACTGCTCCTGGTCGCCTGGAAGCAAAATATCTGCCAGCAAGCTGGCACAGCAATCAGAAGCTTTCGTCAGAGACAACTGGTGCTGATCAAGAATCATCATGCTTGGTGAAGCAGGTGTTGTACCATATGAGTTTGTAATGTTCAGCTCGTACTTAACGTCCAATTCTGCCAAAATTTACAACGAGGATTTCCCCTGCCACAATAACTGGGAATTCCAAAAGATGAACATGGCTAAAACAAACACGTTTTGTCTATTTCATTTCTTTTAACACCTTCCGGGGTAAATATTGGCAAACCAAGTTTTGGAATCGTAGCTTAGGAAAAAAAGTGACAGAATCCTCTTTGAAGGTGGGCTGACAGTGTTTTCCCGGAGTTCGCTGTTTTTTATTTATTTATTTTAGACATTTTAACAAGTGCACCTATTAATCATTGACGACTGCTTTTGTTGCCACCAGCCGCAGGCTAATCAATTTTAGGGGCAAAGAGCAAATGCCTAAGACGATCCAAAACTCATCCTGTAATGAGTGAGTGGATCGGAAAACAGCTGCTCTAAAACAAAATAATCTATCGAGACAATATCATATTCCCGTTTAGACAGCTGACAGCTGACAGCTGACGCTCCAGTCTCTTTAATAATGGCTGATAAAGCGTGTTAGCATCATCCTGGGAAAATCAAATACAACGCACCATTTCCTTCCCATAAAATACAGACGTTTCGCATGATTTCCCTCAGATATGGCACCATGAAGAGTTTTATGTCGTTATTGTGACCACGGGAAGATATAATTCAAGTCGGCTTCCATGTAAGTACTCCATGTCAGTGCCTTCTTGCTAAGTTTTTTCCATACGTGTACTCCGAGAGACTGCATGTGTAGTGCACTTCTGCACTGCTATTCGACACAGATACTCTCAATATTTCAACCTCAGTAAACCACTTAACAAAACATCAGTTCTTTTAATATCAAATTCGGTGTACATGAATAATCACTCACACTCAGATATGGCACCATGGATAATTTTATGTCGTTATTGTGACCGCAGAAAGACATAACTCAAGTCAGCTTTTATGCAAGTACTCCATGTAAGTGTCTTTTTGTTAAGTTTCTTTCCATGCATGTACTGTGAGAGAGCGCGCGTGCAATACACTTCTACACTGCTTCCCTGGGCAGTGATCTGAGGTACTGAACATCCCCATTTGCAGAAGCCATCCTGCGCGGCACACCGCGCTACGGTGTCTCCCGCAACAAAACGGGATAGGAACCAGGAAAATGGTTTCGACGGGAGAGACTGTGACGACGGCAGGAAACATCGCGCTGGCGACGGCGGCAACGACGACACCTAGCATCCGTTGAATGATTTAGTGATAGTCGCATCGGCATGATGACAGGGACGTGCATGGTCTGCGCGAGGGTGCTGTTGCCGTGGCAATTTTGGTCAAACACATGGTGAATAAGCTTTGACCTGACTTATTATCGATGACATGAAGCGGTCTGCATGGAATTACGGCGGTTGATCAATCAGATGGAATTTGAAATGGCAGATCGGTGAAGCCCAACTGGGGCCCATCTGGGGCAGTGGCCTAGAATTGCCGCCTTTGGGTGTAAAGCAGAAGGAATATGAGAAGCAATATATGAGGAATATGAGAGGGAATTTTTCACTCCTTTTCCCCATATTTCATGTGAATTTTTTACTCCTGCCTCACATTGTCTAATCGCACATGCCAAACCCATATTTCCCTTTCTGAGGTTTTCAGATGTCATCTAAAACCGAGCTCACTTGAAACCACCCAGCATAAACGAGGCTCCACAGAACCTGGACACATATGGCTATGTCCTGCCTCACCTACGTCTGAATCATGTCTATATATGCACAGAGAAATGGCGCCAGGTACCTCCTAGCCCAAGAACCCCAACGACTCCAGCCGTTTGCACGCGTTAAGTTTGGTTTGTTTACAAAATGCATCACAATCGGCACCTGTGTGCCACATGCAAGGTTTCCACGCATCTCTTATTTTTTTTGGTATCACCACCACACCACGAAAGCAGAGCCTGGTGCCAACACCAGCAAGGCCTTGTAGAGAATTTTACTCCACGTATTTCTTTATTCCCGAAGAAACTTGACCACTAAATCGCATCACTCCCAAAATGCTGGAGTGAAAAATTCAAGAAATGTCTTCTAAATTAAAGTTGCAAGGTGAGTATCACCATTTGAACACTCACCTTAACAGATTTTAAATCAAATCAGCTGATAACAAAATTGTCCCAGAAAAGTATCAGTCTTTATATTTATTTAACTACTTTTGTTTTTCTTGGTATCATACGAGGGTGATACCACTTTATTCTTCCTTCCTTTTCGATTGCCTTTAGAGATACCATCTGCTGCTTAAAATGTTAACCAATTTCTCTGCAAGATGTCCAATTGCAAACTTGTACGTATTTCATACATAAATTGGATTAATTCGCCAGCCGCCCAAGCATGTTTGATATGCACCCAAGAGTGAACAATCCACAGGAAATAAAGGAGACAATTTGAAGCACTTAACTTATTTTTACCGCCATTTTTGCCCTGTTAAACCCTCGGTTAACCGTTTTCGTGGTTCATGGCGGTGCTCAACAATGATAAATCTAAGCATTTCGAGTGTCTAGCTCACCAGGCTACGCGACAAGGCTATCTTAATGCTGCCATACAGAGCTTTGGGACGGACCCGACGTAGCTAATACAGAAGTGTTTGATGGCGAAATTCTGCGCTCTGGAGATGTCTATCATGTACATCTCTTTTCTCGCATTTAAATCTCGTAGGTTGGTGGGCATGATGATTATTTATATTTTTTTTGGGGGGGGGGGAGTGTCATGACTCTGTCTGCCAGCAGACCATGCAAAAGGTACTGACTTTTTGTTTTGGGGGAGCATGAAGAAGCCAGTAAGTCTCCTGTGGACCAAATAATTGCTTACCTCACCTGCTTTCAACACATGATTGGTAACCAGATTTAGCCATTTTCTGTTTTAATCCATCGAGTTTTGTCATGAGACAAATTATGATGTCACAACATATGCAAGGGGCTCATTTTTTCCATATTCTTGATTATTTACCCCACATTTCTTGAAGTGGTCCCCATGGCTGCTTTAACCAGATGTTTTCTATAGTTATGATGGTTAACTGACTGGCAAATAACTGAACTGTATATATGCACTATATTTTTAACACGGGGTTACTCTAAGCTGCATAGCAATTACAATATGAGTTAAATATTAGTATGTAGAAAGGGTCAGACCATCTCCATCTAAATGTGAAAAAATGTCTAAAATGTGAAGCCAACATCTCAAACTTTATCATCAAATATGAATAAACAACCCTAAATAAATGTCCTTGCTGCAGCTGAAAAGGCAAGCAGCTATACTGGCAAAGTCATCTAAAAATTATGGTAGTTTTGGTGATGATGATAATGATTTGGGCTTTGGGGTGCACCGACTACGTTGGTCATATGGCGCCCGCATGTTACTTTTGGAGAAGAGAGATTGGTTTGTGGAGCATACCCATTATTGTCCTTGACAAAGGTTAGCTATGCCAATCAAAATAAGTTGTTCAAAGTGATTTTAAGTGTTTTGATTTGTGTGTTGCCAACTTTGTCTGATGTCAACAAGCATACACAACTGAAATGAAGAAAACTGCAAGATGAAACCAGAAAAAAATCAGCTTTATCATGTTTTATCACAAGTTGTGTCCATGCCTGCTGTCAACAAATAGGTGAGTTGAGACGATGTTCAACACATGGGCTTCTCTAAGTTAGGTTAAGTTGGTTAAGTGCAAAGCAAGTGGCAATAGGAATTGTTCAAGAACCAGTAACTCACAACTGCTGCTGTGATACAAACAGGTTAGACAAGATCAGATGAAGTAATGCCTCTAAGTTGGGCAAAGTTAGGCTACTTTCATGGAAATAAGCATTGGTATTTTGCAAGGAACAGTGACAAAATGTTTGTTTTCACTGACCCCATCTTAACAGAAGCCTGAGGTATGTCTACTGTGTTAGACTTAGTGATGGGTTGATGTGTATGAGTCCAATGTTTTTTTTTTGGTTGTTTAAGTGTTTATGCTTGTTGAATTTTCTGTTGTTATTTGTTGTTGAATTTCTTTGCTTTGTGTTATGTTAAAAGTGCTGTGGAAGGGAAGTGCAAAGTGCAGCATCAAATTATTGGCGCTAATAATTTGTTATGCTCATTATGCTGTCATGAAATTACTATGCTTTAATGTATTCTGTTTCACTTTAATGGCCTAAGATGTTAAAAAACAAAATCGTTTTGCCAGGCTTCTGATATTGCGTCCATGCCAACTTGAAATAGATGTCTTTGTTTGCTGAAGCATCAGTCACGAGCCCATAAGTTCCGTCTTTTGTGAATTGATTTTTTTCACTCCCGCATGGTCTTTTTGCGATGGAGTTTTTCACACACACCCTAGTTCAAAAGCGATTCTAGCGCCCAGGTGGGTCCCATGTGTGTCACAGCTAAGCCCCACAAGGGCCCTTCGCCGGCTTCCATGTGGGACCCAGTTGGTTGCCCATGACATGCCCGCATGGGCCCGAGGTAGCAAGCCAAGGTGGGCCCTATTCGGTTGCCCATCTCGGATCCACATGGGTCCCAGTTGTAAACGTTGGGTGGGTCCCACGTGTGCCCCAGTTAGGCCCCACATGAGCCCACCAGGGTCACCCATATGGGACCCAGGTGTTAGCCCATGACATGCCCACATGGGATCAAAGTGGACAGCCCAGGTGGGCCCCATATAATTGTCCAACTGGGACCCATATGGGTCCCAATTGGACATACTGGCTGGGATGCCACGTTGCCCTTCATTTCTTTGTATTTGCTCTGAGGGTCCTGTGTTGTTATTAGGGCCCTTGCTGTTAGCGTGTCAGGGCACTCTTGTCAATCGCGGGCCCTTCCACGGATTATTTCTATTCGCCAGGAAGGCTTTGGGAGCTTTAGCCGGGGCCCTATATCTTAACCTGCCGGGGCATTCTCGGTTGCTCAAGGGCCCTTCACGTGGGTCTCGGTTAATCTACAGACACACTTGCGATATGCTCGTGGGCCTCTACATTGGTCTAGGGCGTTTCCAATTCTCTGTCACTTGCTTAGGGCCCCACGCTCTTGTCGGGGCCCATTTGATGGCCTGCTTGGGCACACTCATTCGTTCGGGGATCCTCCATACTGGGTCTTGGGTACTTCTTTTCTGAATGAGGGCGGCCTACGCTCTTATGGGGAGGCCTATCTGATGACCTGCTCGAGCATATTCGATCGTTCGGGGGCCCTCTACATTGGGTCTAGGGTACTTTCTATTGGAATGAGGGACCCTACACTCTTGACAGGGGCTCCATATCTTAACCTGCTCAGGCGCACTCAATCGCTCAGATCCCTACACGTTGCGCCGTGAGTATTTATTATTATAATGGATGGTCCTATGTTCTTAGCGGACCCCATCTATTCATCTGTTCGAGCCGCTGGCGGATGCAGGTGGTGGGGGGCACGGAATCACGACTCAAGGACCATGCCGAGGGAATCTAAAGGCTCCGAAGGGGCCATAACCGGCTGGACGGACGCAGCTTTCCTACATCAAAAACGCAACAAAATTTGATGCCTTTGGGCCTGCAGGCGATTAAGACACCTTGTTAACAAAAATAAAGAGCTAATAGGCAAACGAAGCTCATTCTTCGCTGATTAAGAAAGTACTGCTTGGGGAAAATTTTGGGACTCAGTACGCCGTCTAGAGGCATTACGCTGTTGATTGTCCGGCCCTATATGTCAACTTACCGGGTCAATCTGATCGCCAAGGAGCTTTCCACGTTGCCCTTGATCTCTGCATTTTCTCGTAAAGCCCAAAGTGCTGTCTGCCTCCATGCCTGAGCACTGTTGATCAGGTTTTCTTCCACGGATTCTTCCCACTCGCCCCAAAAGCTGCATTATATATATATATATATATATATATATATATATATATTGGAATGAGGGAACAAGAACTATATATATATATATGTATATATATATATATATATATATATATATATATGGTTTAATGGATAGCCAGAAACCAGAATATAAGTGGACTATATCCGGGAAGGCTTCCGCATCTGTCCTCTTACGGCACCTGTCGACTTCCAAGACTCTGCCCTCCCCCTCCAACCATATCGAGAAATCGACACCTCTGCACGTGCGTGAAGTTCGCAGCAGTTCGACATTCGCATTCAGCAAAAATCGACATCCTTCTTCGATTTTTACAGAACTTTTCCAAAAAAGCCCAAGGCGCTTTGACGGCATACCAAAAGCTTGTTATTGGGTGTTGAGCGGTCGGCACTCCAGAGGTCTTAAGCGGTTAGCCGTTATTCCCTCGCGATGGTTGCTACGCAGGGCAAATTAAGGTGCCAAAACCGATGTTAGCCTGTTCTATTTGAACGTGCATACAAATCAAGACAACCTAGAATGTCCAGGACCTCAACTAGGGTGTGGATAATGTCAGGTGACGTGATGACCCATGCAAACAGTTATGAGTGACACATCTCCAGTACGGAAATGTAATGCCGAGTTGAATGGTGCCACTTGATTGATCGGATGACCACTAGGCCAAGAGTTATACATTTAAATGTCTAGATAAAGTCAGCTTCTGTCGCAAGGCATTATTTCCCGTTGACTATAACACGACACCCAACGACTTAAACAATCATGGTCCCTCTGAGGTCCTTTAAAACGCTACAAACGTGGCGCCACTCAATAAGGAGGGCATGTTTCAGCTTTTCATAAGACATCAAAATCTTGGAACTCCAGAGGTTACCGCATGCCAGATCGACATTCGTTGCGTGCATGTATCACGCGTGATGGCTGCTGAGCAGGGCAACCTAATGTGTCAAAACTGACACCAGTCTGTTTTATTTGAACGTGCACACAACTTAAGGCGAACTTAAGACTTCAGCATCTGAGCTGGGATGTCAGGTTGCGTGATGACCTCACGCAAACAAATAAAAGTGACACATCTCCAGAGAAAATGTAACGTCAAGTTAACTGGTGCCATCTGCTTGATCAAATTAGTCTGATTCCTAGTTCAAAAAGTATACACGTAAGTGTCTGGCAACAATCAGTTTCTGTCGCAACGCGTTATTTCCGGGTGAATCTAACGCGGGTCGCAACGAGTTCAACAATTCTAACCCCGTGGATAAAAAAAAACGCTTCATATATAGCACAGCTCAGAAAAGGGAGATGCTTTGGCTTTTCACGGGGCATCAGAAGCTCTGCTAGAGAGGGGGCCAATTTGACCCGCCGGCATCTCGGGAACTAAGAAAACTAGAGATACCAAATTCACGGGGTGTATTGGTCTGTACGTGAACTCACTCAGGTCAAAGTTGAGGCTATTGTGTCATAACCTTGGGCCAAATAAGATAAAACAAGGTTTAACTCCAGGTCGGTCTCTTAAGTGCCACCAGAACCCAGACACCTGTTCTAAGCAAAAGGTACACGCTTAAGTAAGGTCAGTTACCTAGTTTGGCATTTGAGCTGTCATGGTCACCCAAATTGTACAAGACCGCTTCGAGTTTTACATTTGAAAAAGTGACAGATTACGCCAGGCAATACGTTCCTAAAAACAAAATGCTGACCTGTGCCAGTTTAGGTCATTGACATATTATGATCTTTAAGAAGCCCATGGAAGATGTATAATGCGATTCCTGGTATGAATAACTGGAAATGAGCGCCATAAAGTTAAATCAATAAAACAAACTGGTTTTGACCCTGGCAGGACCTTTATACCCGACCTTAGGTCAATGGAACTTCTTCATTACATTGTTGTGTTGCCTACGAAAGCAACCAAGAGAAGTATGACTTCTTATAATACTCCGTGATCACATCAGATTGGACAATTCCCTAGAAATTGACCTTGCTGAATCCTTGGCCTGACTTTGGCCTGCCGTAGGTGAGTGATCTTGCAAAGTACACCTAAATTTCATAGCAAATTATCCGCTATTCAATTGTCCACAGCCATGCAAAATTTGGCGCGGCTACGCCGCACCGATCAGCATTCCGAAAAAAAATTCGGGGGATCAAATCGACCCCATCCTAGGGCGTGTTAGGGTCACTTAGGCGTCCATGTTTATATCTGGTGTTTGTGACCACGATTTCCAGATATAATGGCCGTCAACCGGCTGTCAATTATTTTCAGCACGGTACTATTTCGTCACACCTGATGATTGCTTCAATGTATTTAAACGTGGAACACTCCCTTCAAAAGGCGGGAGTGCACTCAACGTGGCTCGACTTTATAGAAAATAAAACGTGCCGGAAGCTCGTAAGGAAGAACAAAGCACATTTAGAAGCACGCTGAATGTGCTTCCAAATGTGCTTTTTGGAAGCACAGAGTTTGAAAGGCATCTTCTATCAACAGAAGCTGTTTTTAGAAATTCTGTGTAGACAACTTACATGACGAGTCAGGATAGAGGTACACAAAGCACCGCAACATTCGGAAAAAATCGAGTTACGAGAGGTAAGTGGAAGGTTACGAGATCGTTAGCACTAGTGCAAGACTTATACGACACCTCGTCATTACCGCTTTGCGACGCACCCAGCTGCAGAGGCTATATAGCGCCGCCTGCCTCCCACCCTGGTAGGGAGGGCGGACAATGCGTATTATTAACCCCCAAAGACCTAGTAACGTGAAGCGCAGCTCTGTACGACACACAACGTCCAGCCCGTCCGCGGCAGGCTTCGGTAGGCCATTCGACGACATTCACACATCTTGTTGAAAGATGGGCGGGCGTTATGCTCATGGAAAAACTTCCTTTGACGCAGTTGCCTCTTTCACCAAATTTTAAACCGTTGCATCGAAACTTTCTGATTGGGTGAATTTCTGGCATCCGAGCTTCCGGAAAGCATTGCTTGTTATGTGAACCCTGATCTCTCTCATCCGACCATGTAATTCCAGGTCAACGACATAACAGGGCACAAGTGGTATGGCGGTAGCACAGTGTTAAGCTTGCGACATGAACGTTCCAGATTTTTCCAAATGGGGAGTAGCTGGGGTTACAATTTATTTGATTTATATTTCTTGTTAATGTTCGTACATGTTCTGAGCTAATACTGCTTCTGGTTAAAAACACAAAACACGAAACCCCGTTGTTCCTTACAACACAGCCCAAACACGCAGTTACACATTTATGAGCACGAATGACTTCTGACCCATTCCCATTGCCCAATGAATCACGGTTGCCAGTCATCAAAGGCATGCATGTGACCTGATCACTGAGTTTGGATTCCCACAACGTCGCGGGACGTCACATATCGGACGGGACACGGACGTGTGGCATCCGGAGCGGCTGCACTAGTGTAGCGTTCCGGCGGCCGGGGAACGGGGCTGCGGCAGCCAGTATGGCGCTACGGCATCCGGGATACAGCGCCAATATAGCACCCCGACGACCGGGTTGCGACGCCAGTACGGCGTTCAGGCGGCTGAGATACGGCGCCAGTATGGCGCTCCGGCGGCCGGGGTACGGCGCCAGTATGGCGCTGTGGCGTCTGGGGCTGCGGAGCCAGTGCGACGCTCTGGCGCCCGGGGCTGCGAGGCCAGTATGGCGCTCCGGCGTCCGGGGCTGCGGCGCCAGTGCGGCGCTCTGGCGCCCGGGGCTGCGAGGCCAGTACGGGGCAGTGGCGTCGCATCCGCCACCGGCACCACAGAGCGGGCTGCGCGGCTAGGTGGCCGATGGCGGCGGCTGGACGGCCTCAGCCTCCCGGAGCGCGGCCGACTCGCGGCGCAGCTCGCAGATCACGTTAGCCAGCGATTCTGGGTTGACGCCGTTCTCGCACAGTCGCACACACGTGGAGAGCGTCTCACCGTCCAGCCCTGCGGACAGCACGGGCGTCAAGGGACGGGTATAACGAACCAATCACAGGTCTGCGCCTCTGGTCACGCAGATAATGGCCACCTCTTTTATGTCGTTCGACTGACGGGGATTCTAGGATTCTTACGACTTAATCGTTAAAATGCTCAAAAAGTAAACCAGAGGCACGAAACAGCAACCATTTACCCTGATTCAAAAACAGGTTTTAGATATTCATATGGTATGATGTACACCTCTTTGTACACCAACATTTTGTTATGTACACCAAGACTTTCTGGCACTTTCTCACCCGTGTTTAGGATGTTGGAGATCTCCATCAGGATATCAAACGTTTCCTTCTTATCTCTGGCCCGCTCAGCCGCTGGTCCTGACATAGTGTTTCCTGTCAGAAAAAAATGCATTCAGTAAAACACGGAAAAGAATTGGCCACGAGGCAAGTCTGATTTCTTGCAAGGAACACGACGCACGTTATCACGCCCTTTTTATGGAGCGCCAGCGACTGCCACGGCCATATTAGCGTTCCGAGGCCATGACGAAGCTGGGATTCGAACTCGAGCCCCCCACATGGGAGCCTGACACTCTAACCATCTGACCTTGATTCAGAATTGATTGAAATAGAGCTGCTGCCTTGAACGGAGTCTGCGGCAGTGTCAGGATAAGGCAGGCAGTACATTCACACTGCTACAATTTGTGAGGTTTTAACCTTGACTTAGGGCCTTTCAGAGGATGGGAAATTTGACATTTTCACTGTCAAAGTTGTCTTAAGTGATACACTTACAAAGTACATATCAGGTTACTTCAGTTGTTCAGGACTTGTAACAATGATGTTTCGCTGTTTGGAACCCAAATTGTATGCTCAAAGTATGGAAAAGTAGAATCAGAAGACTCCGCTGGTAGTGTCAATCACTTTCGGCACTCTCCCCATCCATTGAGTAACCAGCAGTCCAGAAAGATGACATGGGTGGTGAGGGAATGGACAACATGAGGCAACAACAATAGTCTTGAAACTTAATGTTGCACCCAGAGGATTGCAGACAAAGAATGTTGGTGCCAAGAATACCTCCACCTCCAATTGTCACCCAGCTGGTACCAATTTCAGATTGGCCCTCTGAACAGAGCCCAAGAAGTTAATCAAATTCATTGATGCTTCAGATTTGAGCATATAGTTGGCCACATCATGCTTGCTAAGCCTCCTCGCTTTAGCAAAACCACTCATGCAGGGCAGTCCTCACTACATGTCAACAAAGCATGCTTTCATATAATGTGGGGTACATCTGACACAGCATGTGTTACACTACATTTCACCATGTCACACACACACTCATATATATAATACACAGCACACAAAATTTACATCCCACTGGTCAAAGGGCGATAGTTAAACTGATAATACAGTCACCATTAAAATTAGTCACAGAATTGGCACATCTGGTCTGGCCACTATCATCTGCACAGCACAAAGATCTGCAAGCAGCTGATCAAGGTGGCCAAGCCTGGCAAAAGGTGGCTAGGTCCCAGCAATATGAGGCAAAAGCCTGCCTGCACACTGGCTGGAATGGCCAAAGCCAAACTTATCTGATGAACTGTGATAATACAACCCAGCTTTTAGATTCAAGGTATACACAACATGCTCTATTAAAGAAGAGTTTTGAACTCTAAGTCACCCATGCAAAGCCATGTTGAACTAAAAGCTTTAAAAATCAACCAAATGAGCCATGCCACCTGAGTTATTGCAATATCAGTAAATCCTAGAGATAGACTCATAATTGGCATAACCAAGCACAGAACTTAAACGTGAGACTTATAAGACAGCTTTAAAACAACAACAAAAAAACAAAGCTAACAGAAAAAGCGATCATGCAACCAGTGCAGTCAAAGCTTTATGTAACAAGTCATACCTGGCCTGACCTGCAAATTATGTGCTTTCAAATTTTGATAAGTAGATCCAAAAAGCTACTAGAGCTGCAATAAAGGCAATCATAACCTGGACTGGGGTATAACCCATGTTCAGGTATCCTGAAACAACATGGTAAATATCAAAACCTGAAAATCACAGGGTGGACATTGCCAATGTCAGGGTGTTCATTTGTATTTCAAATTAAAATATGAATTTCCATCACCCAATATATTTTGCCAAAATGCTACACACTTTGGGAGAAGTTCTACATCATGCAAAGGTGGTCTTCTTTGTGCAATCCTTGCTCAACAAACACAGGGCTATTGCAGGATTTCCAATACAAAAATGAAATATTCACCATACAGTTCACCAGTGTCAAGTGGTCTGAATCAAATGAGGCACAAATACATGTGTTAGAGAAGGCTAGGCTCTTGGCTTCTCAACTAGCAGCCCAATCATTTGCTTAAATTTACATCCCTGAGCCAGGTATGAGGCATACCTTCACAATTTTCACATATGGGTGTGCTGAGGCCAGTGCTGAGCAGCCTTGGTGACTAACAATATTGACATCTCCATATACAAATGCCTTGATTTTGACATTGTGAGAAAGCAGAAGCCTTCACTGTCTTTTACACCATGTCGTTTCTGGTTATGAACCAGCAGAGACAACAGGCACCCAACTTAGCCAATCTATAAAGCATGGCAAATCTGACAATAAGATGTTTGGGGCAGGCAGAATCCTGCCCCACTTAAGGTACCTAGAAAGCTGCCACAGTTGGGGTAAATCTAGTTATTACTTACCCCAAAACACAATTTATCACCTGGCCTTGTACACTTCTATGATTCCACCCATTTTTTACATCACAGAACACATAAGGATGCCCTCTACACACTAATTAAATTAGTGTGTAGAATAAGTACTTCACAGTTAGTGTGTAAATTAGTATCTTATTAACTAGTAATAGTAATTTGAATTAGTACTTCAATGACTTATGGTATAAAATGAAGTCATGACTGAAGTTTAAGCCTTCCCAAATTTGTGATCATGACTTATGATTTCAAATTTGTTCTCCTCAGATGTGTGTGCAATATTTCCACATTGTCCTGGACCTGGTGGTCCTGGTCCACATACAGTATCAATCTTCCCAAAAAATTGCAAAACATATATGACAGGGCAGAATGATGTTCTCACATGCCACACATCTGCTGACTAAGCAGTCTTGGTGATAATGCATGACCCTGGGTTACACATGCACAACATTTTTCACACATGTAGTGACAGCATGTGAGTTAGAGCAGAGCACCTGTGCTGAAAAGTTTTGGTAGCAAATGACACCAACAACTAAGATCAATAATTTTTCTGGGATTTCACCTCAATTTATTAAACCCAACCCCACCCAACCTTTTCCTTTGGATAAAACTTAACAGGGCGGCCTCCTCATTGCTCATTTGACTTCACCATCTTTAATGGGAATGCTCCATCTTTGAAGCTATTAAAGCAAGCATCAGGTATGATGAAATAGCCCCACATATAGCTATTGGTATGTCTTCAAGCAGACAAGACTGTCCAAGATAATGCAAGTTCTCTGTAAAATAAGCATGCTCCTCAAGATGAAATTGTTCAATTAGGTCACTGGACCATACACACCATTGATTGAGAGCTAAATGACAGTCAATATATCTGAAAACAATGCTGACAGCACCAGATCTAAACAGCTTGACATTTATATTTTGCTTGGCTACAACCTCTAAATGGCTTATGAAATGGTGGGCTATGAATGACTTATTGTGACATCATGGATGGCTCAGTGACCTGAAAGCAGTCTAGATAAAAAAGGCCATACATCTCCACAGCTATATATCTCGGAAGCCATACAGAATTAGGCATTGAGATGGCAGGGCTGTGAACTGCACCAAATATCTTCAAGGTGGCTATTTCAGTTTAAAAACCCATACAAGTGTGGAATGGAATACTCTCTTCAATACTCCCACATGCTGTGATATCAGTTCATTTGCAAGTGAGCATAATGCAACTTTGCTGTATTCCAATTACTTTTGGTATTGCATGGCATCAATATAGAATCTTAACAAGGTGTCTTGTGAAGACCATGCCATTATGACATACAGTGTGAATTTCAATAAACTACTAATATGCTGGAAGCTCTCCCCAACTTGACCTCTACTCCTGTCAAATCCACCAGTTTGCAGCCTGGCAAATAAGGAAATAATCATCAACAAACATGTCATATACTGGGCTGAGGTTAGAAAGACTTTGATGTATGTTGGGAGTGTATCTTAGACCTTCAATTCAACAGGAAGTTTTGATGAGAATCCTCAGTGAAATGCATTACTCAGCCTGCCCTGTTCTATGGCATGCTCAAATTCAGGACCATCACGATTTCTCTGAAATTGATAGGGAACCATGCGTAGCAGACTATTCAATAGAAAATAGGTCAGGACCTCACACGCCAGCACCAGCTCTTGCTAGGCCTTCCACCGCTGTTTCTCGAAGATAAAAAAGCGCCTGTGCCCTGAATCCACACCTCAATCTGGCGTCAACTAGAACGTGTCCTTCAGTTTGGAGCTTGGATCGGGCTGTGGCAGACATTAATGGCGCACTTCATTCATATGATTTTTGGCTCCATTCTTTTTATAGTTTAAAGTTCATACAACTGTTATGATTGTTATGATCATATACCTGCATAATTTTGATATCTTTTTTAGTAACCACAACAAATAAGACAGATGAATGGAGTGTCTGCTTGCTGTTGCGTAAGGTCAGCCGCGGCTGGCGTGCACCGGCACACCGGCGAGAAGCGCCTCAGCGGCAGCGCAGGGCCCTCCGAGCAAACGCAAGGGAACCAGGGGAAACGTAGACGGCTCGTTAACTATCAGGTTGTCTCCGTAAAATGGACACATAGGGCCCCGGAAACAGCACAGGGTCTCTGGACAGCGGAAGCAGTCTTAAGACCACCTTATCACCGCACTCTTTACCAGTGAATGCTAAGTTTTGTCTCTCGTGGGCCCTTCACTTTCGTTTGGCCGCTGCCACCGACCGCAGGCCATCCCACTCACGGACGAATAGCATATGCCTAACTGACTCGAATCCACCCTGCCACGGCTGGGTGAATCGGGAGGTAGACACTGCAATCAACTGAGTTACATTGAGGCGCGGAACAGCTGAAAACGCAGTTCGGTGTTATATCTTCCGCCTGGTTTTACCACAAAATGATGGTAAGAGATAGAATTAATACATTTTTTGCCCTGTGTTCCAAAGTAAACGAATGCAAGTGGTGTCCACTAAAACGTAACCCGGGATACAGCTCCCAAGCGTCGAGCTTTCTCAACCTGGCCAATGTTTTCCTGGTAACGTCATTTGACCACTGCATCCTGACACACTGAAGATAAACTTTTTCTACATGATAACTCACAATTCATAACAGCAAAACACCAAGAGTTGCGAGTCTTTCTTGCTGATATCAACTTTCAACACGCAATAAAACGTTGGTCGAGTTTTTCATAGGGGCACTTTGTAACTTAACCGGTCACCAGGATTTACTTCCTCTCTCTTTTGCTGCCCTTCCTGCTACCGATACGCCCGTGGGGCGGGTTGTGCAAGTTCAGTTTATCTATTTTATATTGGTGCATCCGGCTATGATGCACAGACGTTTTCCACAAGCTTTCGTCTCTACGTCGTAGAGTACGTCATTTAGCAAAAACAAAACAAAACAGTAATTTTTGCGCCCCGAACCAGTTTGGATGCATGAAAAGATACTTGATTTTGTTGATAGCAAACGGTCGATTTCCGACAATGTTTTTCTGTGAACATTGCACTGCATTCTAAGCTGTTGATTAAATGAAGCTCCGCGTGGGCTTGAATTGGTAAGTTATTTCTTCTGCAAAGCATGCTTTGTATCTAACAATCGTACGTTTTGACAACTTGGACGCCAATTAAAGTAGCCGGATAATGATGAGGATTCAGGTTTTGGGGAAGGCTGGCACACCTGGCAATATATTTGCAACAAACTGAGAACAGGCACGTTAGTAGACGAAATTGTACGCCAGCAGCTTCACAAACACAATGAGGAGGTGGTTACAGGCGTCGCATTCGTTCATCTAGCCCCTCCGCTACTGACAACTTACGCCATTGGCCTTGAATGGCGTCATATGGCTTTGCATGTTCTCACGTTACCTATTGCGATCTCATTAGGCTTACAATGACACGAAACATGTTTTCAGTGAGGCATTCGAATTCTGCGTTACAAATTACCGAGTAAAACTGCCTATTTTGAGCTGAGGATGTTTTTGTCAGGTAAATCATGACCTGGGCCGGGGGAACGTGTTCTGTGATCACAGGATGGTCACGCATGTAAGTAAGTAGTCTTTGCTTCTGGTGCAAACACCAAACCCGCACAGAAATATCTACAGAACTACGTTATTTATGAAGAATAGTAAAAATCGATCTGACTTTTGGTCGCAGACTTCTTACGTTCCAAAAAGATCTGAAAGATACAAGTTGTAGGTACTATCATGCTCCATTACAATAGCAAGTTTGGACAATGACAAATTACCCACAAAAAGTTATGTGCGGTCAAAGTATTTAGAGCTTAATCTCTCTGACCGGACCCAGGTCACTATACTCGGTAAATAAAAACTCCAAAATTACAAAAAGTCATTGATAAACGGGTACTGAAAATTTCCTGCCGCTGCAAGCGTTTGTTCTTTTACATGCGCTAAAAAAACCGTAGGGGAGGTAAACTTTCCCCGTCGGACGCGGGTAAATCGACTAAACCCCCACCAATCAATTTGGGAAGGTGATACCCCTGGCGTTGCCTGCCTGTCTCCTTGGCACGAAGAATACGCACGGTGGGAAATCAAATGCCGTGTTTGTGGTTTCCTAGATACGCGGCTTAAAGGCAGCATGCTCCCCTGCCTGTAACTTTTACTCATAGGTCAGGCGCGTCCTATTTGACCAGGAACCCCACTTTTTGAGCAATCTTTGTGGACAGCCAATAATTTGTTTGAAGTAGCCGTCTCGGCGGAAGAAATGATATCAGACCACATGTTGAGCGACATAAAAGTAATGCTGTTGATTCCGGTGCCGTTCCCAACATGTATGTCATGTTAAAAACATAATTCGCCAATTATTCAAAATGCATTGACATCAATAATATTAGCACTTGCAACACGTCATAGAGGGGAAAATAATCCAAATATGAAGCATTATCACGTGAATTCAACAACATGTCGGGCTATGGATTTGATTTATTCCTTATGACGCTTAGCAGTGGCTATTTTCTAACCGAACTTTGACTTTGGGAAACAGTGTTTATTTCGATGCCCAGTTCGTTGCCGCAGAGCTATACACCAGAAACATATGTCGTGTAGTGACGAGCCTGTTAAAACTTCAACCAATGCACTCCTCGCTAAATTGCCTTTGCCGTCCGCTGTGCCAATGACAACTGCTCACTTCTGCTGCCGGCCTTCATACCCATAAATGGCAGAGTACATTCCATCCACTACACCCCAGGTGTACCAAGGGCCTGATTTTTGGTGTTCGCAGGTAACAGGTTTTTAGCCAACCTTCCTGTCTTTTTTAATGAGATTAGCGTAAAATTCCCGTGCACAGTCGTAGTGGTAACCATGAATAATAACTCACTTGAATTCCTTGCATGCGCCAAGCAGTATATTCACAGGTATACTTGCTTGAATCACTTGTAGCCCTTCCCAGAAACAGAATACGGGGCTCAAAAATAAAAACTGTGATGCGATGCTGAAACGTTCAGTGTGTAATTTTGTTTCCAAAATGATAAACATCCATTTGCTCACTGTATCTTGTCGGTGCTAAACTGGTACTCTCCAATGCTATTATCAAAACTGTCTGGCACTGACGTTTCGCCAGAGTATCTTTTTGGTCTATGTCTCAAAGATGCTTCCTTTAACCGCGACTATAAATGTGCCGCAAGGCAACGACGACGACACGGGCAACATGTAACGTCCTGCTATTTACCCGTAAATCATCACATTTGCACTGAGTTTGCGTGGCGCCCTCTCATAAAGCACGCATGTCCTCCACGCGGCACCGCTTGCTAGACAGGGCGCACAATTGCCCTTCGACATTTGGTCTAAAGGCGTGCTTTCTACATCATTAGCGTCTGCCGGTGTGTGGACGGAGTGACGCCCCGCCTGAACATGTCATTCATATTGGTGCATTTACTGCTTTGGTTTGTACGCACTGGTCTTCTTGCAGCTGAATTTTCGAAAAATTGTGTCATGGGTGATATGAAATTCACACGTTCATATTTGGGCGCAATACTGATTCATCTAGTCAAAATCAGCCATGACGAAAGCTGCCCGAAAGGAGCTTGATGAGATGCGTGATGCAGGCAGGGAATGCATAATGACAAGCGTCACGTTAAAAATTGAGATAATGGCTCCGGTGTGCGTACAATATATCTAAAAATAGCTTCCGCTGAGGAAAATGTGCTAGCAAAATTTCGCTCTGATGTACGTGAGGACAAAGCTTGTCCGTAGGTTCTGAACCCACATTACACATAGGCGTGAAGTCTGGCTAAAAATGCGCTTCTTCAGTTTATTTCCTAACCCTGCAATTTATACACCTACACCGAAACTGCGTTGATGTGAGCAGTCCCTACACTCAAGGAGATCTCTGCCATTTGTATCAATTAGCGTCATGAGCCGAGGTTGGTGTGTGGGTGTTTAGATGTGATGTGGCGCGGTTACCTGCCCTCTGGCTGGCATATTGCGTGGCCTCTATTGGATCCCGTTTCGTCCAGGGTTGCGCACCTATGAGATTCTATTTTGTAGATAAGCTTTTTCACCTAAGGGACTTAATAAAAGTAAGAGCACGCTTATTCACAACAATCCACCGCTAATTGAAGAAAGTCTATTCAGGTTCGTAACATCATTTACAGAGACGTTGTAAAGGGCCTTAACGGAGACAGTTGTGAAGTCTTACTTATGTGGCCAAGTGAGGAGGAGGCACATGGTTTTTACCGAGCACATTTATCGAGACGCTTAAGTTAATGAAAACAAGTTGTCCGTTATAGGGTTGTCAGCCGTGTTTAGTCACCGCCTTTACCTTCCGACCCATACCGACATATCTCAGCCTTTAGTATCATGCCGTAAAGATTTCTTGCTATAATAATGACGAACAAGTTCACGCCGAGCTTTTACTAACAGAACATTATGCACACATGCACTCATATATCGATAACACACCGGAAGTGATTCTATGTTGATCTAAAATGGCTGAAAGCAACACGCAGCTCGCAATAAAAGATGAAAGGCAAGTTTGCAAGTCTCAAAATTACGTTGGTTCACTTGTGGAGCTGACTGGCAAAGACAAGGTAAGCGGTTGCCACATAAGAAGGGGCAAACATTGACCATCGTATCAAAAAAGGAGATAATTAGATGACTGTCCCCCTGTGGCGTGGTTACAAGCCTTTGTGCGCAAGAGGAGGTTCTTGTCAGGGCTTGGAAGAGGCCCCCTGATTACTATAGGAAGGGCCCGTCACAAACGAGAGGAGGTCCCAATAATACAATGCAATGCAACATCTTGTACCTTGCAACAGAGCGTACCGTTTGATGAAGAATCGAGATAAGGCAGGAGATCCCTCTGGTGACCGAGAGAAAAGCAGAAAAGTAGAACGCCTGTTAAGTAGAAACATTGGGCGATTGGGGGACGAGGGTGCGGTGCGGCAGTAAACCTGTGTCATGACGAATAGGACCATGATGTGGAGGGCAGGAGACCCCCTTCGAAATAACATGAGGTCACTTTTATGACTGGAAGTAGGTCGGTTTACGGATAAGGAAGGCTCCTTGTTCGGATCGAAGGGAGGCCCTGGTAATATAAGGAGCGGCGATGCAGATGTGTTGGATGACTTGTGGAATGACATGAACACCGGCATTGTATTAAAGTTGCAAGATCTGACACGCGCTTATGTTTCCCAATTTCAGTTTAGAAAGGCTCAGTACGGTTGCGTTTTAGAGAAAAGGCTGATGTCATAACACGAAAAAGCAACTTTGTACTTGTTAGTGCTTTTAAGACACACGCACACACGCACACCCACTTAAGCGCTACATTACGGATCAGTAACACGCATATCAGAACCGTGCCTGGGACTGTATACTGAGGGACTCTGTCAGCCATAGAAGGCCATCTTTACGACGACTTCTGGGCAGTCCACCCTAAAAAAAATGGTGCCGCCTTTTAAAGCTTGATGTTTGAGTGTTTCGTAGCCAAACGTCCAGCATCTGCATACCAGGAAGAACAACATTCAGGCCTTGATCATGATCATGAGTGATAGTGCCTTTTTCGAAGTCGCATTGGAAGCATTTTGTATTATGCTATGATACCGGGTGCAGTCGGGGTTGGTCGTGCTGTAGGACACCGCTGCCACCAATCGCAACTTGCCAACTTTCGAAATCTCTCTGCCCGATAAAAGGTCGGCTAAGCTGGTCAGACCTGCTACTGGATGTGTTGTGAAATACTTACCATGTTGATTTGTCTGCTCAGATCTTTCTAGCTTGCCAAAATCTTGAAATCGTGACAGGTTATGGGGAACCCCAGGCCAGGCAAAAAGTTTTCTGCAGCTGGTTGGACGTGGTTTATTGGAACTGATTATGTCTGCACGAAAACACTTCATTGTTTCAATCTTATTTTCCGTGAGAGAAACAATGAAAATAAAAAATTCCTTCCCCAGTCGCAAAATCCCATCGTCCCCCCCCCCCCCCCATCGTCCCCATCGCCCCATATGGCATCATATTACACATTTCAAAAGCAGGCATCATCACTCTGATAAAAGCAGGCACCATCACTCTGATAAAAGTCACTCCGATATTCACAGAGGAAACTGAAAAGACCGCCAAGAGTGTTCAGTGAACAGTTCGTCGTGTACGTCGAGCGAGAAATGGAGAAGTGTACCGGCGCCTCCGACGAAGAAAAGTTCCAGGTGCGCGTACTGACGTTTTTGGACTTGCACATCACGATACAGTGTTTGACGCGATATACGGATCAGTGGCATGTCAAAGAGCTCGCACACCCCAGGGTGATCTGGAACGAAGCAGGAGCAGGGTAAACGCAGCCGGATGATTGGGTCGTGGGGATTTACCGACTTAAAGCCTGACTTTATTACACGATGTGTAAGGCGCGTTTTGTTGTTTAAGACAACCAAACAAGTCTTAAAGATCGTAGCAAGAATAATCAACATTCATGCAGGTGCCGTCTTTGAACCAAATCTGTGTCGGGAAAACCAGTTGGAATGTAACACGTTAATCACAACGCAAAAACTCCCCGCCGGCACAAATCGTCCCAACAAGCTCACCAACGAGAATATTAACTTTTCAGATACACCGAGAAGTGTTTCAGTATCTTACCGAACAGTTCGGTGAGCACCGTCAGATCCTGTGCGACGTTAAGGCTCAATACGACGCTGCCATCAAGCGTCGGGATGACCACATCCGTGGTTTAGAGGAAAGCGAGGTACGCACCAACTGAACGCCAGCAAACGGGCGAATTTGAAACAGTAGTACAGTTTGAGTTGTGCGCAATGAGCTTGTCATGTAGGATGGCGGAAAAGCGAACAGGACTTCCGCTATCGCTGGGCCGCATGTGGTTAAGGCCGCAACATCACCGAGACGCGCAGAGGTAGATCAGCTGGCCGGCCTCAGCCTCTGGGATGTGCTTGCGTTGGCAGCGTCAGCTGAGCGCGGAGAGAGAGCGGCACACGAGGCGGCTCAAGTCGGCTCAGGTGCGGGCCTTCAAAGAGGTGGAGGGGATGCAGATGGCGCAGGCGCAGCTTCGACACCGCGTGGCCCTATTGTGTGAGGAGAGGGAGAAACTGCAAAACCAGCTGGAGGAGGTAAGCTCAGACAGGTGCAGCGCACCCAGTCTAAATATGCATCTCCGAAAGGCCGCATCAGTGTGGTTGAACGCACGGTTACTCAATCTTTGTCAAAACCGCCCGTGGTTTTAGCGAACGAAATATGTTAGGCATTGTGGTGACGTCATTGCTCCACTCAGCTTTCTCGTGCCATTACGGGCCATAGACGGTAGCACTCAAAATGTGGCTATATACAATATGCATTTACGGCTGGTCTAGCCCGAGAACCTCATCTTTATAACACCGTCCGTGTTTCGCTGGCGTTACGTCTCATTTGCATGTATTGTGTGTTCTGTGTTGATCTATGCGGTACGTACTGACGCGGCGTTCGAATAGCCACTCGCCGGATTTGGCCAATATTCGCAATAATAATAACCCATGAAAAAACGAAACGTGACATGCATTACGGTTAAGATAGGCCGTCGTGAGCTCACGGAACTATTTTGTTCATGCCACGTTTGCACGACATTGACATGCATACAATGCGTCGCGAATTCATTGAGATAAAGGTTTTTATAACAGCAGGCATTATTTTGTTTTTGTATATTCACTACTCTTGCAACATGTGCGAAAAGACCGACTACATAAGCCCTAACAAATAGCCTGGCAGTTCTACATGCTGGGAAGGGCACTGAGACAGTCAACGTATTCTTCTGTTAGTTTAGCACTAGCTTAATACTACGTTGCTCTTTTCCCATCCAATTGACAGTCAAATTGACCACGCTAGAACTATTTCTAAAAACACTGTGATTACGAGCATTACAAGTTACATCATTTGGAAGCTAATCGCTATGGCCTTCCATTCTTGTGTGACATTTGTACACTAGGGTGGATCGAAACAGGGTCAAACTTTTTTATTGGTAAGGCTAACCAAGCTTCGCCACGCTCAGCATTTTCACAATCAGGTATTAATTAAATTTCATAACACAGACTTAATGGAGTGTTCTACGCTTGGTGACATTAAAACAAACATTAGATATGATGGAATCAGCTGTTCTTTCACTAATGGTACACTTTAAGGTGAAAAATCTACTCTAGACAATGCGATATCCTTGTTGAGTGAATATGAATATGCTCATCAATACGCAACTGTTTAGTTCTGTCATCGTACCCTCCAAAACATTGATTGAGGGCTAATAGACGGCCGTCGTACCTGGAAATCACAGTAACAAGCGCTAGATATGAATGACTCAGCAATGGCACGTTTTCTTGGTCTTGATGGGCGCATGTCCAACGAAACGGACGGATTGGAATGACGTTATTGTGAAGTCACGGACACCTGAGTGACCTTGAAATAGTTCAGCCGAAATGGCCTACACATCTTCACGGGCGTACAGCTCAGAAGCTAGAAGGCTTTAGGTCTTAAAATGGACAGGGCTGTAAACTGCGCTGAATGACCTTTAAGATGGCTATTTCAGTTCAAAACTTTTAGAACATGTTGAACTCTCTTTAAGGTATGTGTTTTGAGCATGCTTATACGCAATATGAGGTCGCGATAATGCCAAAGACTAACGTGACAGTAGGTCCCAGCATGGGCTTCGCAGCGTCAATTGCCACTGTTAGCATTTGGTGGCCATAGGTGCACGGACACAAACGACGGCGGAGCGGAAAGTTGCTCTTTCGAACACTTCTTGAAGTTAATTAGGCCGTTTTGCAGGTAGGCCGCGTCGAATGTGCAGCAACTCCCTACCACCGTCCCCAGCCGGCCGGCCGTAGTTCGCCGTGCAGTGTTGCTGAGAAACCGCCCCTAATCCGAAACCACAAACGCTACGGTCGCGTTTTTTGTGCCAAAACACGCGCAATGGATTATGAACACATTACCAATACCTGTGCTTCAAAGGTCCTGAAAGTGCCAAGCGGGTATCCAATAAACACTACCTTTGTTATCGGCCATTATAATGTGAGTCCAGGCCAGGGCCACGCCGGACCATGGTAACAACAGTTCTACGTTAAATCGGGCCAACTCACATAAGATAAACGTCACGCGAAGTTTGCGTCAGGTCAAATATTAAAGCTCAAACAAGGAGTGGCTGCTTTGGGGACACCGGTAATTGGTTCCGTGTTTCTTCCGACTAGCCCCGAACCGCCCGCTTCCTGCGACACGTACTAGGCGGCTCCTGGTACGAACTCTATAGCCTTCCGTCCGTCCCCGGCCACGAACTTGACGTGCCGCAGGAGCGCGAAGCGTTGCTAGTCGAGCGACGTCGCTTCCGGGAGGAGCACGCGGCACGCCAGGTGGCGCAGGCCGACCTGGAAGAGCTGACACAGCGCTATGACGCCCTGCTGCGCCGTGTCAGCAGCCGGCCGCCGGCCGACGCGCGCAGCAGCGGCGCCGCCGAGGACCCGATCGTGCTGCGCGTGGCGCTCACCAAGTGCCGGTACGCTTACCGCGAGTCAGCTGCAGTCAAATATTGACATATATGTATATATATATATATATAATATTTTGGTCTTCATTTATATATATATATATTATATATATTATATATATATAATATATAATATATATATATTATATATATATATATATATTATATATTATATATATATATATATAATATAAATCTTCATTTTCCACAGGCACCAATCATTGGAAAGGCAGGCGCAGTGCCTGAAGCGACTAAGCGGGACTTGATGCGTCACCTCCGCCGCATGCCAGGGGCCATTTCATGTCGGGTCGAGGGTCAGTCAGGCTTGAGGCGGCTGGTGAGGGGACCACGCCATGCGGTATTGGATGGAAGCTGTGGTGCGCTGACGCGGTGGCGAGCTGCAGACGAGAACGGGCGGCGAGCCGGGCAGATAGTCACCGGCCGCTGGCGGCTGGCCGCAGGGAGGAGCTGACGGCTGTCTCGGCCCGGCTGGTGGTGATGGAGACCAGCTACACGGAGGTGGTGCCCAAGCGCGATCTAGAGCTGGCCCACGCCGAGACAGAGCGCGTGCGCGCCCGCGGCGAGGAGAAGCTGGCTGCGCTGGAGCAGGTGCTGCAGCAGGAGCGAGAGACCGAAGTGTACCGCACGCCGCGGCCTGACTGGAACAGGTGCGAGCAGGGCGCAACCACCGGCGCTCTACTGGGTCTTGCAAGGGAGATGGCTATGATCAGCGAGGCAGTCCGTTGTCTGACGGGGAAATTTTGCGTGTTGTGGAGGGGGGGGGGGGGGGGGAGAGACACGCATGAGCCTTGCTCATCATACTTTCCTAAACTGCATATTTCCACAGATTTCGCCATATTCTTGTGCTCAAAATTTGGGCCCTTTTCGGTCGCTAGTTATCCCGAGTTGTTCATATTGCCGATATTCCACGCAAGACATCTAGGTACAATTGGAGTTTTGGTGTAGGGTCCATGGGCCTTTCTATGAATATTGTTATGCAGATATTTTCAAAATCACACACAAAGCTACGTTGCAAACTTTTCCGATGCATCCCATACAAGACACGCACACCTTTGATTCTGAGCGGTGTTGCTTGGAGCGCCCTTGAATTACGTGCAGCATTTCAGCGATGTGAAAATTTGTGGGACAGCAGGGCGTTCGTGTCGTAGTGACGCTTCTTCATTCACATCTCACAGCTTCCGAAAATGTAATCCAACGATTTTTCATCTTTGCTGTTGTTTAGAGCCGGATTATTTGCCGAAAAACAGCGACTCTGCCACACCACCGCGTTGTCCCAGGGGACGTAGCGCGTGCCACAGGTAGTGCTGCCCCCAAGCCGCTCCAGGAGGCTGTCGGAGGACAGCGGTGTTTAGTAGCTGCAGGGATCCTCCCGACAGTGCTAGACACTGTGGCTAAAGGAGATACCTCATCAAACGGTGTGATGGCAGCGTTTCAGAACTGGCGAAATTACGATTGTCTCGTCCTTCTGGTTATAATCGAAGTATGCTGTGCAGCCAGGGGCAAATTCAGGCGGGTGGGGATGAAACCATGCCCCCTCGCCCGCCCCTTCGACCTTCGTAACGTTTTGGTTCCGCAAAGGGGCTCCGCAATATTTTGGTGAAGAGGTACCAACATTTCGGAGCCACATAGCTTTTATCTTCAAGAGGCACCAAATTCCAGGGGCACCACAAATCATCCCAAATCTGCATTTCCGCACAGACACCAAGCTCCAGGGCCACCACAATGTCCGTGACTTGGCTCTTGGCAAAATCCTGGGCCGGCCTATTCGGTAAAGGAGCACCAAACCACAATTTCTAGGCAGCATAACTTTTATTTTCAAGGCTCATCCAGCTCCACAGAGCACTAGAATGGTCCCAGAACCTTCGTTCTCAAGAGGCACCAAATTCCAAGGACACCACAACGCTGGGCCTCCCGCTCTGAAGAAATTTTGGGTCGGCCCCTTGAGCCAGTGGATGTTTAAACGTTCATTTCTGGGCACCAAGACCTTTATTTTCAAGACGAATTTCCGTGCCTTTTACCTTGTTCAAACATAATTCAGAATTTGCTCATCCTTTGACGTTCGGCTAAGCGGCACAAAAGCCTTCCTTTCGGGGCATCGAACCTTTATTTTCCGGAAGCATCCAACGTCAGTAGCACCACACAGGACTCAAAAACCTCCAGCTTCAAAAGGCAACAGATTGCACGGGAAGCTGCAGCGTTCGATTCCCTCCAGTGATAACATTGTGGACCAGCCCATTCGGTGAGGAGACATCAAGAACCTTCATATCGGAGCACCACTCGCCATGGCCCTCACTCATTCTCAAGAGGCGCCAATGCGAAGCAGACCTGTTAAAGAACCTGAAGCCTCCATATTTAACGGGCACCAAAATTCTTTGCCCTCCACTCTAACAAAATTCTTGATTGCCTCCTTCGGCGAAGAGCGACTAAAAGCCTTCACTTTGGGTCATCATAGCCTTCATTTTTAAGAGACGCACATTTTAAGGGCACCATAAAAGGGCCCAATTTCCAAAACACTTTAAGGGACCTCGAAACCTTCGTTCTCAAAGGACACCAATATCGGGGTAAATCACCCAAAAGAAATCCTGGATCAGCCCCGTCAGCGAAGGGAAACACCCTCATTTCGCACTGCCGTGGCCTTTTTTCAAGATTTTATCTTCATTGAAGATTCAGTTGCTGGACTACCGCTTCGGTCAGGAATCCTTTTGCACAGTGATGGCCCCGGCATCGATCCGGTGCCAGATGCCCCGATCAGAGGGCCTGCTGCATCCCCGCTTGACGGGTAGGGCGCATGATGTATTCCTCTGAGGGCCTCCGAATCGACTAAGGGGCCCCGAGCCCCGCGTCACTAGAATGGCGGCCGCGAGGGACTTTGGGCTGGGACGAAAGGGCTCTTCAGCTTCTGACCAAACAATTTCACCCATGCACTTTCGAGGATAGCCATCTGAACGGAATAAGCGTTTAAGGCAACACGAGCAATATAAATCACACTATTGCGTTATGTGTTCATCATTGTGCTGTGCGTGCTAATCCCTTGCAGACATCAATCTGAAAATCGCACACGTGAAGTCTAAGGCCTTGAATACTTTCACCAAGCATACCAATAATTCCATAAGGCATTCGATGATTCGATAAGGCTTCCGATGTGTGGTCGTTTCCGTCTGCCTGTTAATTAGCGTCGGTTGTATGCTGCGGGGCCGACAGTGTGCGGCCCTTTGAAGAAAGGATGAACATTCCTAGAGAAACAAGGGCTGGACATGACAATGCAAATTTTGGACCCTATTTCTATCCACAATTTTTATATCTTATCTTTAAAAAGTCTTAATCTTATTTTTAATTATTACAATTTTAATTATTTAATTATTGATTATTATTACAAATCTTAATATTTCTATCGCTGGCGTTTAATCTACGAGAGCCTCAATATCTTTGTAAAACCCCGCAAAAAATCCGGCTACCCACTGACTTTAATATTTCAGGAAGGATCGAATCAACCAAGGAAGGTGAATACCACTTACGGTTTATCCAAATTTAATTCCTTGTTAATTGCATTTTGTTGACTTCCAAGTGCATGCATAATTAGATCTTTTGGTAGCCTGTAGGTCCTCTATCAGTCAAAGAACTTCAACATAAAATGAAGAAAATTAATCCCTTGAAAGAGCGGCAAAATCCGGTGGCTAATTGTTGGATGATTTGGAGGGATTGGATTCCCTGCTGCTTTCTACCAGCAAGGGCCCTGAGTTACCTGCGGCGCCCTTCTTTTAGCGCCTTAGAAGTCTACAAATTCCATTGGCTTCGCCACTTCCTGCTATCACCGCCAACATTTCAACATTCGCCTCGTGCGTTGTCACTTAACTTATAACGATTCATCAGTCGTGCACAAACTACCGCCTTCGCTCTTAACCATTGACTGCGGGGTTCGATTCCCAGCGGTGCCACCGCCATTCGATTCTCTGCGCCTTTCCTGCTAGCGTGTGAGGCAGGCGGCGCTAGCCCGGCAGTCTTAGTAGCATCGCTAACCGCCATTTTCACGCAACCAGTCATTGTAAAGTCAGCGACTTACAAAATGCAACTTTCGGTTGGTTTCTTCACACGTAAGTTATGTGCCTGGCTTTGATGGTGTTTAGCAGCCAAGTGTAACTCGCTTTGCCATATCTTCTCCGAAATGCTTTATCTCAGAATGATAGTACTGATCAGTCTCTGGGAAAATATGAACGTGCGCCATATACAAGCATATCCAACTATGTCTAGCCCTCTACGAAACACAGAAGAAGACAATTCTCCGATTAAGAAAGAAGAGGAATCTGGAAATAAAATGGCCGATATCTGAGGATTTTTGTGTTAGGAAACACCAAGTTTCAGGGTGCGCAACAGTAAAGCGTGGCCCCTCCCTTGACGACATTGCTGAATCCGTTCCTGACGGTATGCCTCATGAATTCGCTCCTGGTGGTATGCGGCACGCCTGCAACAATGGAACGTTTTTTGTCTCTTTCACTGTGCTGTCGGACATCCATGGGTCGACCGGTGACCTCCGCAGCTCAGACCAATTGCAAAGGACGCGCTTGAATTTCACATTCATTCACGTTTGCCTGAAGTACAGCATTTGCGCCTCATTTCACCTGTAAAGGACAGGAACCTTTAATAAAAAACAGTTCAAGAATCAGCGTGTTCCTATCTTATGGACACGTGTATTGTCAACTTATTTTTGGAGGTGATTTCGGATTATCAAATTTTGAGCTCAATTTTCTTTTTAGCTCAATTTTTTGCAAAACAAAAACGCACCGTCTTTATTTGAAAGCAATGATAGAATTTTGGGGTCAGGTTTATACATTGTGGAGACCAGTGTCCTAGAATTGCCAACTTTGGGTTTAAAGCAGCACCTTTTGGGGAGGAATTTTTCACTCCTTTTCCCCATACTTAATGTGAATTTTTCACTCCTCCCTGACATTGTCTAATTGCACATGCCAAACCCATATTTCCCCTTCTGAGGTTTTCAGATGTCATGCAAAACCTAGCTCACTCGAAACCACCAAGCATAAACAAGGTTTCACAGAACCTGGACACCTATGGCTATGTCCTGCCTCACCTAAATCTGGATCATGTCCATGTATGCACAGAGCAAGGGCGCCAGGTACCTTCAAACCCAAGACCCCCCCCCCCCCCCCCCTCCTCTCTCCAGCGACTCCAGCCACTTGCACGCATCAAGTTTGGTTTATTTACAAAATGGATCACAATCGGCGGCAGTGTGCCAAATGCAAGGTTTTCAAGCATCCCCATTTTTTTTTTGTCTCACCACCACACCACGAAAGCAGAGCCTGGTGCAAACACCAGCAAGGTCTGGTAGAGAATTTTGCTCCAGGTATTTCTTTTACCCGAAGAAACTTGACGACTGAATTGCATCACTCTCGAAATGCAGCAGTGAAAAATTCAAGAACTGTATTCTAAATGAAATTTACAAAATGAATATCACAATTTGAGCACCTTTTTAACAGATTTTAAATAAAATCAGCTGATAAAAGACTTTTTCAAAAGTATCAGTCCTTATATTTATCTAACTACTTTTGTTTTTCTTGGTATCATACGAGTGTGATACCACTTTTTTCTTCCTTCCTTTCCCATTGCCTTAAGAGGTACCAGCTTTGGCTTAAAATCTTGACTAATTTCTCTGCAATATGCTCCAACTGCAAACTTGCATGTATTTTGTACATAAATTGGATTAATTCGCCAGCCGCCCAAACATGTTTGATATGCACGCAAGAGTGAACAATTCGCAGGGAAAGAAGGAGACAGTTTGAAGCACGAAACGTGCTTTTACCGCCAATTTTGCCCTGTTGAACCCTCGGTTAGCCATTTTTGGTTCGTGGAGGTGCTCGATAATGATAAATATAAGCCTTTCGAGTGTCTAACTCGCCAGGCTACCTGACAAGGCTATCCTTATGCTGCCATATAGAGCTTTGGGACCTGACAAACCTGACGCAGCTAATACAGAAGTGTTTGATGGTGAAATTCTGCTCTCCGGAAATGTTTATCATGCACACATCTTACTTGTTTCACATTTTAATCTCGTAGGTTGGTGGATGTGATTGCTATTTATATTTGGGGAGCGAGTGGGATGACTCTGTCTGTTAGCAAACTGCTCAAATTGTAGTACTGACTTTTTGTTTTGGTGGACCAGGAAGAAGTGTGCCCTGAAAAAGCCAGTAAGTCTCCTGTGAACCGAGTAATGGCTTACCTCACCTGCTTTCAACACATGATTTGTAACCATAGTCAACCATTTGCTGTTTTAATCCAATGAATTTTGTCTAAGACAAATTAGGATGCCACAAGGCATGCAATGGGCTTATTTTGTTCCATATTCTTGATTATTTGTCCCAAATTTCTTTTAGGTGGTCCCTCATGGTTGCTTTAACCAGATGTTTTTCATAGTTGTCATGATTTGCTGACTGGCAAATGACTACTATATATATGCACTATATTTTTTAACACTGGAATGCTCTAAGTTGCATAGCAATTATGATGTGAGGAAAGTATCAGCATTAAGCAAATAGACCATTCCATTGAAAAAGTGAAGCCAACATCTCAGACCATGTCATTAAACATGAATTAACAAACCCAAATAGATGCCCTTGCTGCAGCTGAAAAGGCAAGCAGCAAAACTGGCATGGTCATCTGAAAGTTAGGTTACTTTTGGAAAAGAGCGATTGTTTTGTGAAGCATACCCATTATTGCCCATGACATAGATTAACCATGGCAATCATAATAAGTTGTTCAAAAGTGATTGAAAGTGTTTTCATTTGTGTGTTGTGAACTTTGTCTGATGTCAACAAGCATACACAAATGAACTAAATGCAAAGGCAAGTTGAAACCAGCCAAAAAATGAGCTTTATCATGTTTTTATCATGAGCGCTGCTGTCAACATATAGGTGAGTTGAGATAACGTTCAACATATGGGCTACTCTAAGTTAGGTTAAGTTGTTAAGTGCATGGCAAGTGACAATAGGAATTCAGCAGGAATCAGTAACTCACAACTGTTGCTGTGATACCAGCAGGCTAGACAGAATGAGATGAAGTAAGGCCTCTTTAGGCTAGGCATAGTTAGGCTACTTTCACGGAAGTAAGCATTGGTATTTTGTAAGAAACAGTGACAAAATGTTTGTTTTCCCTGACCCCATCTTAACAGAAGCCAGAGGTATGTGTATTGTGCTTGACTTGGTGATGGCCTGATGTATAGGAGTCCAAGGTTTTTTTTTGTTTGAGTGCTTTATCCTTCTTGAATTTTCTGTTGCTATTTTGTTGTTGAATTCCTTTGCTTTGTTTTGTGTTAAAAATGCTGTGGAAGGGAGGTGCAAAGTGCAGCATCAAGTTATTGGTGTTCTGAATTTGTTACGCTCATTACGCTTTCATGAAATTACTATGCTTGAATGCATTCTGTTTCTCTTTAAAGGCCTACGATGTTAAAAAAGTGTTTTTCAGGTTTCTGATATTACATCCATGCCAACTTGAAATAGATGTCTGTTTGCTGAAGCGTCAGCCACTAGCTCATAAGTTCCATCTTTTGTAAATTGAATTTTTCACTCCCGACCGGTCTTTTTGCGATGGAATTTTCACTCCCACCCTAGTTCAAAAGCAATTCTAGCTCACTGGTGGAGACCCAGTCCAACATTGCGGCTACCCAGTCCAACATAAGGTGGCCCAGCTCAACATTCGGGGGCCCAGCCCAGCATTTGGGGAGGGGATGGCCCCTCACTGGGAGATACAAAGTTCCACCCCTGCTTGAGACGATGTCTTCTTCACTCGCCCCAAATAATGCGCTTTCATTGTGCTATGCAACGCAAACCCACATTGCTTCGCCGGGCTCCATACACGCATACGCAGCGTACTACCACACGTACAAGGTATGTATTGTAAGGCTAGGCTCAACACACGTATACGCAATGTATTGCAACGCCAGGCTCCAAACACGTCCACCCAGTGTATTGCAACGCCGGGCACAACACACGTGTATGCAACGTATTGCAGCGCCAGGCTCCACAAACGTGCACTCAGTGTACGTCAACGGCCACGTAGAAGATAACGTGTTATTTTACGTATATATTAAAACCGCATTTTACCGTTAGGGTCGATGAACTCCAGCGATCAGAAAAGAACAACTCTATGTGTCGGATACGTTCCCTGTGTCTGATGCAACCGAGGCATGAATCTTCCATGGAATTTGTATATGTATGTAGTACGCAGAGCGCACTGTTACTTGACAGGGCCTCCGCATACGTTCCGGGCGGAGAGTCGGCATGGATGACTCGGAGGGACGGCCTACCCAGCTGTGACGTCATGATGGAACTGCTGAATCAGCTGTCGGCGCCGGGTCCAGACACTTTCAAGGGACTGGTAAGAGCCCATGACGGGATCTGCCCGCTAAGTGGCCTGTTCGTCGCCGCACGCAACACCATTTGCAGTTGGAAATTAGCCATTCAATAAGAGACTCCGGCGTATCAGTACATGGGCTCGGGTCTAGTAAGCATGGAGGAAGTACAAGTGGCATAGGCCCGCATCATTTCGGGCAGAAATGTAGTACATAGGTCTCCATTCATTTCGGCATCAAGTGTTCCGGTTCTATGTTTTAGTCCTTTTTTGTTCTGGCCGTCTCCGATGCTTGTGTTCGCTTGCTGAGAACAGCACCAGAGGGCATTGCAACCCATGATATGCATCCGAAATCGAATTATCATTTCAACCGAGAGAGCGCTGGGTGCGTTCGCATTCTCAAAAGGTTCCTTTACACGACCAAGATGTAATGTATGACGGACAGGAAGGCACATCAGCGCTGCAGGCCAATTTGTGGGGATTAATCTCCGGGTAGCTCCTTCCATTGGCGGCGACACATAATTTTGGTGGCGGGGATGGGGACGGGGTTAGCCATAAAAGGCCTTGGTCAGCCCCGTACTCCGGTCTTTCTCAGTTTTACATCCTAAGCATTTGCGTGCCCTATGGCCCAAGTGTGCAAAATAAATCGCTTCTTTTATCTCTTCACCCGTTATGATTTCTACCTGGCAGTGCGAAACAACACGATTTTGATTTCGAGGACGGGGCGAGGCCTGGTTTTGATAGGTTCACTTTTAAATATTACGACTATGCACTCATTTTATTCCGTGAACATCTGGCCATATTGGCGGATCCAGCCCTCGGGCTGGGGGAAATAGGCATGTGGTCAAATTGCAGAACATTAAAACCATACTCTCAAATTTTAATTCGTTCTCATATTTATGCCACAGTGGACCGATGTAGCACATCGCTGTTTGACGTTTGGTACGTTTTTGGGTGTACGTGCGTGAACGTCGCGTGGCAATATTTGCAAACATTATAGATTTCAGATGGAGCTCAAACTCTGTCATTATATTGTCCAAAAACGTGCAAGAGGGCTCAAAAGCGATGAAACTGTTCCAGTTAATGATGCCATACATTTATCCGAGTTTTTGATGAGTTGAGTTACGCGTCGGGCTTTCTGGTTCATCGATAATATCTCTTGTGGGGTTAAACTGGACGTATGATCTGTCACCTGATGATCTGATGATCTGACCTGGGCAGTTTTTTTGAATCCAGTCATTTCACGAGATCTCATAACAAAGAAGAGTCTCAAGCAAAGCCTTGTTAGTTTTACAGCCCGTCAAGGGAGGCAGACAAAATGTCGCTAGTCATGAAGGAGTGTCCGAGAGACCACTGAATCGGTAGCATCAATTCCACCATTTTTAGGTTGCGAGGAAAAAAAGCATCTATACTTGGGTCTCACGGAAAAATGCCCCAAAAGCCAAACATACAATGCTTTCTTTTCGATATCTGAAATTTCCCCTTTTTCTTGAACTTGCTTTGAGGTGGCGGTGATCAAAATACCCGACGTGGTGACGCGGTTGTGCGCAAGGCATGCTTTGCCGAATGCCACTAATTCCCACATATCCATTCACGAAATGAATTGAGATCGTTCAACATATTTTTGAATATGCCGTCTGCCACTTGGTAAACGGCTGTCTTTATCGACGTGGTCCGGTTGGCCCGAAAACACGTTTAAATTGCTCCTAATCGTGTTCCTCTCGGAACAAACTCACGGGATGCAAAGCTTATCGGTTTCGGCACATAAAGCTAAGTTCTTTTTTGTATTCCCGCATTTAGGGTGGTATACTTGTAGCTACTGGTCAAACCCGGTGTCGTTGTATTTTGAGGTGTTTGTAAGCCATTCTAACTGTTCAGTACATTTATAGGATACAGTAAGTGCTATGATGTTATGCACAAATTTCATGCTATTTATGAAACGCTCTGCACAGTATTCGTCCGCTACTAAAACAGTTTGGATGAAAAATTGAAAACGGTTGTGCAGAAGGGTAATATTTTTATGTTCCGAAAATAGTACTTCCCTTTAAATGGTAGTTCCGAAATCCACTCGGTTTGGTGGAAGAGCGAAAAGCCATAATAAGTTTTCATTAATTTTGGGGATGCGGGTCAGGGCCATGACGGGAATGGGTTAGGGCCATGACGGGAATGGGTTAGGGCCATGACCATCCCCCTGATCTGCCAGTGTCCAGCTACGGCAGGACGCAAATACGAAAACACCATGCAAACGCTTCCGCGATTTCAAAAGGCACACTGCGTTATCACCATAACATCACTAACATATCTTCAAGCCATTATCAATAGACTTCAAGCTGCGGAGCCAAGTGGAGTACACAAAGCTTGGAAAGCGAGATGCAGTGATGAAATAGGTTGAACATCGCTGGATTTGGACCAGCGCACTGATTTGCTAACCCCAAACGTCCCGGTGCAGATTCAGGTGGGCGGGTCCAGTTGTAACGCACACACGCTTGCAAAGGTGATCGATCGCAGCTTTTCCTTTTAATTACCTGCTGACTTCCTGTAGTTTGCCTGCTGCTGCTTCTAAAAGGAAATTCATCACGGCGCGCACGGCTAACATCTTTTATTTTTCAGAGGTGCGTCCGAAAAAAATATGCAGCCTCTGTTTGGTGTTAGCTGTATGTGCCAGCGCCATCCGTAGTCCTGACCAGTGGGCTGCGCAACATCAGGCAATACATGACCTTTATAACAAATGAGGCCGTAGAGAGATAAAAGACCCATCATCACATATCCGAAGATGAGATTATGTAAATATGGTATATATCGTATATATCGTAAACGATGTGTTTGTGCTTTATTCCATCTTTTAAGTACTAGGGCCTTTTCAGGAGAAAAGCTCAGCAAACCCCTTGTTTGTTATCTTAGAGACGCATAAGAGCGCAGTCTTTTTTAAGTTTCCTTTTCCATTTTCTAGTCCGTATTATTCTTATAGAGCAGTTTATTTGGGGCCAACCGAACATTAGGGGAGAGACAGATCAATAATCGGTAGCCATGACCCCTGTAAAGAGATACAATGTGCTACCCCCGCGAAACAACCACCAAGAAGCGTGGCAATGACTTTGGGCAACCGAAGTGACAAGCAGGGCTCGGGTGTTTACAGCGCGAGGTACTCTTGATTGAAAGGCTTGATGCGAAGGGTATTCGCTCACTATTTTCACGGCGTTGTATTAATGTCAAATACGTTTAGCGCTCTGAATGATATCCTGCGCCTTTACTCCTTCACTCGCTTCACCAGGATACGTGTGCGTGTGTTCGACAATTTCGGGTGTCTGTGGTTATGGGGGACCGTCTCCCACATTCTCAAAACTGTGGGGACGCTCCCCACGGTCTCACCGCCCTGGCCCTTGGTGTAAATATTTTGATGCAAACTGCACCTGGTTTTCAAAGGGTGTCGATGCCGAGATCATCCCCGTCTTCCTGAAGTGGCAGAACAAGGCAAACAACCTAAGAATGACGCGCAGACAAGTGGTGTCTCTCATCTGCGACATTCTCGAATGCGACAGGCAGAATGAAGAGGGCTTCCAAGATTTCGTATGGAGGTACTTCAAGGAGAGGCAAGTTCTGTTTCAGTCGTGACAACTTCGCTCACCGTTGTCCTCGTGCCGACCTTACTAAGGTTGTCCTTCGTGCCTATCTCATCTCTGCTCCAATGTCGCTCTCGCTCATCCTTATCCGCATGCGACTTCACTCACCTTTGTTCCCGTGCCAACCCCACTAAGTGCTGTCTTCTTCCACCTCGCTCCCTTCTGTCATTGTGCCCCTCACTCACCCTTGTCTTCATGCCCACCTCATTCACCCTTGTCCTCATGCGATATTTACAAGTGTGATGTCGCATCAATTGCTATTTTTCAGTTGTCACGCAAAGTAAGCCATTGAGCATAGAAAGAACACGAGTCACATGTCTGCGTAAACATTCTACCCTCGACCCCCTCAATGCTGACCTGGGCTACTCCCTCCTCCCGCACGCCTGGTACCGCCCTCCAATGAACAGAAATGGGCTCATGGGTAAAAGGGAATCCTGGTCCTTGGCAACACAGAAAATTCCCTAAACTGCTCGCACGCTATCCACCTGAACACGTAATAATTAGTTTCTTGATTATTTTGTGCCACATAGTGTCCTGAAGGTTCCTAATTTGATTTTGTCATACCAACGTCTTCAAAAAGTGCGCCAGTCTGGAAATGTTGGCAGACTCTCCGCGAGAATATACCTGAATGGAGACAAGAAAAATGACTGCAATATGCAGCAGCTTTTTTAACCATAAGATTGCACACTTTAGAGCATAGGGTTTTATACGGTTCTGCACACAAGGCTAAATTGTTCCCACATCACGAATGTCCCTCTCAAGAACAGTGCACGATGAGTACGAGCATTTCATTCATTCTGATTGACTGATGTGTAATATCAGTCTTATCGAAATCCTTCTGGACAATTCAGAGTTTCAGTTGGAAGTAACTGTTCCTGCGGAAGAAATCTCATTAATTAGACTCCCTGCTCACTACTATCAAAATAACACGTTTCATTTTCCTTTTTAACGTCTGTGTTCTGTAATGTGTGGAACACACTAATTTTATCAAACTATAAGGAACACAACTAATTTATCAAAATGTTTTGGTACTAAATGCTACGAAAGCCTGAAACACCCCGTTAATAAAACAACATAGGCGAGGATGATGCTATGATTCCGCCAGTTTAACAAACCGTTATGCCACGGCTTTTATTTCTCTCCTATGGCGTTTGCCTCAGTGGCTCTTTGCGATTTGCACTTTGGCTTTGGGTACCACGGCGGTTGTCATGACGACGGCGGTAACGACTGCGGGGAACAAGCAAAGTGCGTTGAAGTGTTGAGTGTAATTTGGACCGGAATTATTAAGTTGATGTATTAGTACGCCTTGACGGTGCTGCAGGAGCAATAACCAGTACTTTTACCATACGTAACTTGCCCTGACGATGCCTGGCCTAATACGTAACTTGTCCTGACGAGTATGTTTTTGAAATATGCTCCAAGGGTGGGAGACTCCTCTTAATACTGCATTTAACATACTGCTACGTTTTTCCGTGTGCACTTCCGTTACAGCGGATTAATATGTGTGTGGTCAAATTCCACTCGACCACAATTCCAGCTGGAGACGCTGCGATGTCGAGGGATGATTAGAATTCATTGACTTTAAACCAAGACCACTAGTACACGCTACCAGGCCGCGCGACCATTCGATGGTATGGTGGCATTCGCCCGCCCGTACACTGTCATACTGCCTGCGCCTGCCTGCACATCTATAAATGTCAGTTGCGCATAGACGCATTGTATTTTGTTTCGTCTTTCTACGACTTCTTCATGGAGCTAACCTACTGTTAAATTTAGAAGGTGCGGTGCGAGCGACGGACTTTATTCCGTGGTTCGGGTCCGTTCTCATGGATAAAGAGGATATTTTATCATGACTTTGCTCACATGGCTGGGAATCAGGCGATAAATGCACCACTCTTCGCACTTGTTATTGTAAGGACGTGTTTCTTATTAACCGTGCGGTGTGCCGAATTGTAATGCACGATGATGCGGTGGCAACCATTGGCCTTAAGTGCAGATTGGGGACAGGGTTGCAGCCAGGATTTTGTTAAGGTGGAGGGGGGGGGGGCAGAACTTAGCGTGTGTGCATTACGCCGATAAGTTTTTTCTTTGAAATGGCGAAAAACGAAAAAGCTGGGTCTAAAGGGGCCCCTCCCTCCGACTGTGCCCCTATTCGACATTAGATCTTCTGCCAGGCTGTTTCACAAATGAGTGTCCAGGATTGGAATCGGCATATTTTGTGAGACACGTTTCAAAATGAAAAGGTCCGGCCTGTTGTTGATTGATTTTTGTGAAGAATTCTAACCGCAGATCCGACCAGTGCATTGAACGTCGACGTTTTTCAATAACATTCTTTTAAATAAGGGCACCTTTAGTGGTCATAGAATATTGCCTCTAGGCTGTTGGCTGCACGTGTCAAGCCACGCTATTCTGCATCAAGTCGTCTTTTTTTGCTTCAGATCACCTTTGATGAACGATGAGCGAGACCTAATGGTGGTGATGTTATCGGTCTTTTTTGCCGAAATATTACCGGTTCACCCCATTGTAAGTGTGTAACAAAATCTCAGCCTCTCGTCCGATTGAAATAAAAGTTACTCTTTCGCAGTAAAACATTTTTTAACCTACTACAGGTGCGAAAATAGTTTTTGAACGTTGGGAACGAAAACCAATGTGGTGTAGGTCCTTTATTGGTCTGGCTTCCCACAAATATCAGGATGTGACACCCCTGGTAAAAACTCATACCTTACTATCAGAGCACACCTAGCTGCCAACCACGCCCTGCTTTCTCCACCAGCAGTCTGTACCAGACGCAGGTGTTAAACATGCTGTCAGTGATTTTTCAGATCCCAAATGTCAGACATCGCCACTGATCCCTCCCGGTAGCAAAGAGAGAACTCGCAGAAAGATCTGGTGGCCAACGCCTTCCAGGTCATCGTTGCAATACAGCACCATATTGATTCTGCATTCCAGTGACGGTTGGACGAGAAAATGTCGAATTGTGATGCAGGGGTAGGAACCAATGTATCCTGCTCCCTCCCCTCCCCTGGTTTCCGCACTGTTAACACTCGAATCCCGCCTCTGGCAATATGAAATTAAGTTCTCAGGGCAAGAATCCTACCTCCGTCATGGGGGCGTCCGTAGGATCCCGGATTCTGGCGCCGCGACTGTGGCGTTCCGGATCTTGATGCGCCAATACCATGATTATTGATTGTATCACATATTTCAATTCCGTATGTCGTAAATCTCGGAGTCTGCAGCAACCTTAGTTTCAATGGTCACATGAATGTTACAACTGAAACCAGTGAAAGCTGGTGCAATAATGGGATCCGAGCCCTACTATTGAAGTCCCGCAAACGACATGACCCCTCATCAGTCTGCTATTGTGGCTTGTCAAGGGAACAGGCACTTCTTTGGGTGCCGTATGTCATCGATACTCACGGATCCTTCCGTCCACTTATCGCCGCGATGGCCAACAGTTTCTGACTTGACACCGAGAGCAATAACGTGGCGCTCTGTAGGTGGGTGTATCTGTGCTTATAATACGAAAGATTTCAAAACTTTTTTTCTGTCGCAAGAAGGCTGTGAGGAAGCATATCTTTTCTCAGATGCACAAATCGTCACTCTGGGCGGTAAACAGAGACATATGAGAAACAAGGGCTCAAAAAATTGCGAGGCAAAGAGTGAATTATTCAGTCGCGGCCTTCCCTTTTCATCAATATACGCCCGACAGGTACCCACTCGCGTGGCCTCACTGGACGTACAGCTTCCACTACGCCCTGGAGCGCCTAACCTCAGATGACGAGCATCACCTGCTGGTGGGGTTGGATGAGGCTGAGTTGGACGGCGAGCTCCCGCCAGAGCCCGCCGCCGAGCCCGAGGCCGCCGCCGAGCGCGCCTCAGAGCCCGCCGCCGAGCCCGAGGCCGCCACCGAGCGCCCCTCAGAGTCGACCGCCGGGGCCGAGCCCGCAGCCGAACCCGAGCCCGCCGCCGACCCCGGGCCCGCCACAGATCCCGGACCCGCCGCCCAGCCGGCAGCCGACCCTGCTAATGAGACTGGGTCCGTCTCCGACGAGAAGACTGCTGAGCTGCCGATGTCCTCCCCGCCGCCCCCATCACTGCGACCGCCCCCGCCCCCGGCACCTACCGCGGCACCGGCAAGACCCCCGCCCGCGGCACGACCCCCGGCACCGGCGCCGCCGCCACCGCAGCGGCGGCCGTCTGTGGCGCGTGCCGATGGGCCGGGCGAGTCGAGCGATTCGGCATCGCCTGTGGCAAAGCTGCAGCAGGTGCTGGATGAGGACCGACAGAGGCGGTCGTCTCGCCCCGGCTCCAGTCGGAACCAGTCGGCTTCAAAGTCGGCCAGCCGTCGGCCGTCGGCGGCGACGCGCTCCAGGTCTGCCAGCGCGGTGAGTAGCGCGGCTGCAGGGCGCCGCTCGGGGTCCGCCGCGCCCTCCTGCCAGGCCTCACACTGACCTGTCCACACTGACCAGGCCTCGCACTGACCTGCCCACACTGACCAGGCCTCATAACTGACTGTAACTGCTGATTAGAAAAGCAATTTCCAACCACGACAGGCTGAAAGCAGTTATGACTAGTCCCTGTGAGGATTTGGAGGGCGGTGAGAGGGGCGTATTTTTGTATTCTGTTTTATGTTCCTTTCTAACCATATGCAGGTAACGATCTATTCTTCCAGATCTGTGTGGGGCCGCTGCTCCTCCAACCCCCATCCCTCACCCGCAATTCGCCTGCTGTTCCTGTAAGCACTACTGTCATGCTAACACAACTGTAGCTACTGGCGTCTGATAAGTTTTCTTAAAATAAAACCACAGTCTTGCAGATCATTGAAGCATCAAAAGCGAAAAGCTGGCAAGAAATTTTGCTTCATGAGTCAGGAGAAGGTGTTTTAGCATTCTGCTTGCGATTTAGAGGAGATGTTTATCGGTTACCCAATTCCTGTAGCTCTGTTATTGGACAGCAGTTTTGTTTTTGCGTTTTGGTGATCTGTAACAGCAGAAGATCAAGATTTTGGGACAGAGCACCAAAAATTGGCTGTTTTGAAACGAGCAGCCTCTAACATGTG
>NW_023597054.1:55748146-55824910 GCF_011947565.3 Pollicipes pollicipes | reverse complement strand
CTCTCTCTCTCTTCTCTCTCTCTCTTCTCTCTCTCTCCTCTTCTCTCTCTCTCTCTCTCTCTCTCTCTCTCTACTCTCTCTCTCTCTCCTCTCTCTCTCTCTCTCTCTCCTCTCTCTCTCTCTCTCTCTCTCTCTCTCTCTCTCCCTCTTCTCTCTCTCTCTCTCTCTCTCTCTCTCCTCTCTCTCTCTCTCTTCTTCTCTCTCTATCTCTCTCTCTCTCTTCTCTCTCTCTCTCTCTCTCTCTCTCTCTCTCTCCTCTCTCTCTCTCTCTCCTCTCTCTCTCTCTATCTTCTCCTCTGTTTTCTCTCTCTCTCTCTCTCCTCTCTTGATGCTTCCCCTGTTGTATGCCCCGGGCCTTAATTTTTTGTGCTTCATTCCAGCTTCCAAAAGTATTTTTCGGATAACAGACATGCAAGTTTTCTTACAGAAGCAGCTAGAAAAAGCCGGGCACTTTCTCCTTCGCGGCTTTCGCCGCATTTTTCTTCACGCATTGTACCAATTTCAGAATTTTGTCTTTGTCCACCGTGTCCCATATCACATCCCCCATCTACACGCTTTGCTTGAATAAGAGAAGAACTCATGAACTTCCTGTTTGGTTTGCGTCCCCAGCTTGAGGCTGGTATCTACAAGAGGATGTTTTTATTCAATCAATTTTCCAGCATAGGAAGGAGGAGGGAGGGCGAACGTCTGCTTAAAACGGGTCATGTGTGAGGTATGATCCTTTGATATGGTGGGGTTTGAGTAAACATGGTAAGTACTGAGCTACGTATATGCAGAAATTTTGTCTTCAAAATAGCGCAATATCTTGCCGCTGCTGCTGCTTCAGATTGTACCTAATATGTTTGACCTCAGGTCTATGTTCTCTTGATGGCTGAGTTGCTGAAATGGGCACCAGTACCGTAGAAATGAAATGAATCAGTCAGATGTTGTTGATGCCTTTGCGATAATTCTGGTCTATAACTGTGATAACCAGGCTCTGACATACCATACCCTTGTGAACAATTCACTTTTGTAGAGGGTCTGTGGAACGTGGCGTGAACAAAACCCAAATTTGAGGATTTTTGAGGTTCGCAAGTCAATGAATACAGATGTGGCGCCGAGCTGAACACGCATTTAATCAATCTCTGCAACCCAAATGAAACCAATAAGCTCAAGCGCTTTCGCTGGACGTACTATGCCGCTTTCTCCCTAACCGTCCATTGAGTGCTGGCTGTCTTAAGTTTATGCCATACGGCAAGTAGTACACAAATATTATGCTTGCAACAAGCCCCTTTGTAAATAGATCAAACTTGCCTCTCAAATATCTGAAATATTTAAAATATAATAATATATAATATATATAAAATATAATATAATAATACATACAAAATATTTGAAATATAAATAAAAAAGCACAAAAATCTGGCGGCAACGACAGCCAGTGCAGCTCCCGCCTGTCCAAGGTTGTCGGTAAGCGGGAGGAGCTGCCGACCACGGACTGCCCCCCACGGACCTCCCAGGGGCATTTCACGCCAGCTCAACCTGTCCAGTGCGTACCTCCATGTAGATCTGGAGTAAACGTGATGGGCAGGCTTATCTCGTGTTCTGGTCACGATTTTGAAGGTTTTAAAGCCTTTTTTGGATACCGTTAAATACAAAGTGAGCACGATGAAAAAAACGATCGTTCCAGGCACCTAGCATGCCAAAAGTTAACGCAACTTTTATGCATTTATTTGACGCAGTATTCCCTATTTGCTCACATGCATTGAAGAGCTTAAAGGAGCATTGGGGAGCTCCAGTCAGCATTGGGATGGAGAGGTTCAGACTCCCCCGAAAGGATATGAGGTGATGTCAATGACCCTTCCCTGTGTATGCCATGTAGTTAAGAAGAAAGAATTTCTAGTTGGCGTTGGCGTTGCCCAGACAGGCGTTGATGTTCCTCAGGGCACAGAGCCACCAAGGCGCGGCGCTCCTTGCTGAAGGGCGCAATAAACACTTTTGTCACAAAATAAACAGGAATTATTTGAAAAAAACACGCGTCAGTTTTGCCACATTTCTAAGCCAAAGTCACAAGACTATTTGCCTGGTGTACTCGTTTCACATATTTTGACAATAAACCTTGAGAGTGTAAAGCGCAAGCAGGGTACCCTGATCCGCTGGAAAAAAACATTTTAGCGCTAAAAACATACTCAGTTTGCATCAATGACTTTAAATGGTCTAGGCAAGGAGTAAAAATGCAGTGTCTGGATGGGAGCGTTGCTGTGCTCTAACCAAACTATCTAGACTTACCTGGAAATTCTTGTTATTTGCAGCCAAAGAATGCAATGTTGGCATAGAAGTTGAGGCATAGCTGAACAGACACAATGTGAACTTATCAGGCGTGGCCTTAGCTTTGTTAAATGTTCATTTCTTCATTTTGTGGGAAAGGTCATCATGTTAAAAGTCACATGTTAAGTAAAGGTCACATGCCAAGTCACATAAAGGTCACATGTTAAAGGTCATCCACTTTTTCTCAAGGCCCAATACACCACCTGTGTGTAACAACTGGCAAACGTGACGACCACCGGATAATTCACTGACCAAAACGTTGCGTACCTGATAAGGTTTTCTCGCAACGGGCCTGTCGTGAGACGGAGAGTGACCGGATGGCCTGTATGCCGACAGTCCTGTCGTGAGACGGACAGTGACCGGATGGCCTATATGCCGACAGTCCTGTCGTGAGACGGACAGTGACCGGATGGCCTGTATGCCGACAGTCCTGTCGTGAGACGAACAGTGACCAGATGGCCTGTATGCCGACAGGTCTGTCGCGAGACGGACAGTGACCGGATAGTCTGTGTGCTGACAGGCCTGTCGCGAGACGGACAGCGCCTTCCTGCAGGAGCTTTACCAGCAGATGGACTTCGCCGGCGCCCAGTACGCTGACCAGCTGACGGAGCTGCTCAACGACGGCGACGTCATCCAACGCGCCACGCTCAGTCAGGCCGTCACCGCGCTCACGCCTGACGTCGGTACGACACGCGCGTCGTGTGACGGGCTGGGGCCGCCCTATTCCGCCCGATGATAGGCCGGCCGCTGTGTGGACGGAGCGGACTCCATCAGGCCCCTCGTGGTTAGGGCACCCCGTAGCGGCACCAGTCATTGAGCGGAAAGCTATCAGTGCAGCCATTTCGACGGACATACGCGAGTAACCGGACTGTTTTTGTGTAGCTTCGAAGAGATTGTACGAGTCGGTGGAGCTGAAACCAGTTAACAAGTCGGTCCATGAAAACCGCGGGGATCAGCAATGCTAGTCCATTCAATTCCAACATGTATTTAGCGGAAAGTGTTCACACCAAATATGAACCCGTTGCCGTGCACCTTTCAGGGAAGCCATTTCCCCGTCCAACATTCTTGCCACGCTGGCATGACCGAAAGTTGGACCCATTTATCTAGAATGCAGGGACGTCGTGCTCTTCTGATCAGCATTTTGTACAGGGCATGTGATGACCAAGCTCTCAGCTCTGTCACTACTTCGCTCACTGCGTGACAGATGACCAGACGTGGCACCTTTCTGTCGCCAAGCGGACCACGTGGTGTGTTATTTCCGGCTTCTTGGTCCTGGTCTGGACGAGGGGGAGAGCAATAGAATCCCTTCTCGTGAGGACGAGAACAACAGGATTTCACCCCGTGAAGGGGAGAATAACAGAATCCCACCTCATGAGGGGAGCAGGATCCCACCCTGCGATGTCGTGACTGTAATGTCGAATTCCACCGGGCGTGATGCTAAGACTAAATTACTAAGCTACTGATGCTTAAACTGATGCTGCTAGAACATTGAGTCAACTGAACGACACATTTTGAAATATTTCCTCCAATTTTGAAGACGTTTTCTTTGGTCAGCTATGCGTCTTCGAGTGTCACTTGTGGTCAGATCTACAGGGCTCTCTACAGAGACCTATAAAAACCTATCAACCTATAAAATGACTGACCTATAGAGCCACTCGAGCCCACCTCTCCACGGGTGGGTGGGTCGGAGGTAGGCGCTCTGACCAGCTGAGCCATCGGGACTAAGGCATCACACAGACCGATAGTTTTCCAGATGTGCACCACTTCTGCATTATCATTGCACCCTAATTCACTACAAGCAAAAGTCCTTGTTCGGAACTAAAGTAACGGCAAAAACTATATGTTCTTCTTTAATATGGTCGTCAGGGGGTGGATGTGACCGATGGTATGTTATATTAGAACTCATAAGCTGACCTGTTCTTAACATTACTCCCTGGCAATTTTCCCACTCGTGACGTTTCACCCAGCCTAGGCCCCAAAGATTAAATTACCTCATCCTTATGACGCTGGAGATTCGCCGCCCCACAGTGTGATCAAAATGGGTACAATAGTGTTCGATGTTTAGCCTAATAGTTCCCCTTATAGTGCTTAGAACGCGTCTTATTCCACACCCGGGCTGTTACGTGGCATCTGTACGCAATCCTCAGCTGACACGAGTTCAACAGAGGGGCCAGAAGCCATTTGCAACAAAAGTCTTTGCCGAGGAAGTCGTCAGCCAGCACGCTTCTGTGCGTCCGCCCCAGCGCACGGTGTGGTTGGACGTAGCTGCACGTCGACTGACCCCGGTGCTGTGCTGGTATGATCGACAGCGGCCGCGGACCTCGAGCGGATGTGCAACTGGACCTGCCCGGAAGAGGGCCAGGGCGTGCCACTGGAGGTGTTTGCCGATCGGCTGAAGGGACTCCCCTTGCCGCCGGAGAAGAACTCAGATGGCGAAGCGGATGCTGCCTGACAACCGCGGAGCTGAGAAGCAAGGACAGTCTGGGAATCGGCAACTGTTGGACGAGGGCGGCTTGACAACTGGAGAGCTGGGAAGCGGGAACGAGCTGACAATTGTGAGCTAGAGCTTGGGGGAACGCATAATTCTGGGCGCGAGATGGGGAATCACGATAGTTGCTATTGGCGGCGGTGGGGGCCGAGGCGGCACACGAACTGGCGAGCTGGAGAATAAAAGACGACGACTGCATTAAGTCATTTGGAGATGTCCTGGGATCTGCAGTGTGACAGGTGATCTGGCGTGATATTTGCAGCATGAAATATAAGATAGCATGAAAACAAGCTAGGCGCAGGATAGCAGGTAGGACGGCAGGCAGAACGTCGTTGGATCCGCAACGGAACGGGTTGAATTTGCGTGGGATCTGCAGCAGGACAGGTGGAGTTGGCGCCGGTTCTGCGGTGGGACAGATGGAGGTCACGTGGGGTCTGCAGCAGGACAGGAAGACACCGCGCGTAGCCTACAATGATACGGGAGGATATGGTGTGGAGTCTCCATTAGGGTGGGTTGAGATCACGTAGGGCGTGCAGTAGGACATGTGGAGATCATGCGGGTCCGCAGTAGGACAGGTGGAGATCAACAGCACGGTTCACGATGGTGTAAAAACGCGAATTTGTGTATAGCTCAAGTAGTTTCGTGTGTAAACGGATATGGCCTGTAATAAAAAAGGCTGTGACAGCAATTGCATTTGACTGTACTTCAGCTGACATTTCAGCGCATTTCAGATAGTAATTAGCAGGCACATATATTTAATACACTGGATGGGCACATACAACGCACTTGAGACTTACGACGCGTTGAGATGATTGTGAATCCAGTGTGAAAGGCGGCCCAAAACTTTTTTTGTCCATGCTTTACCGACCAAGCAATATGTGCGCTAATTTTCAAATGTCGGGCAATGGTAATGTGCGTCGGTCGGGATTCTCTGGAAAGCTCACGGTGAGCCGAGGGCTTTCGAAAAGCGTGAGGTAATTGAATAGCGTCCTTCTTATTCACTTCATGCTTCACAGTGCAGAAGCAGCGTTTTCAGGTCTCCATGGGCGTGCTGGACAGTGCATCCCTGCGCAGTGTCGCTCACCAGGGCACTAAAAGAAGCCTGTTCGGCCGCTACGAGACCACAGGTCGAAGGGAATCCGTGAAGGCCCCATTGGCTCCACCATGGCGCACATCAGCATCAAACACAGTTATGAAACGTGCCCATAGAACAGGCCGGTTCAACGGACACAAAACAAGCCAGTACAGTGCCAGCACAGTCACAGTACGACATTTCTCACCCAAAAACATTTATACAACAAAAAACAGTACGGCATTTAAAAACGGTACAACAGTACGACATTTCTAACAACAAAACACTTAACTCATCACCCTTGCCGTACACAAGATTGAGATTCCTGGGCATGCATGCTGGTTCCGTACATATACATTTCGTACATTCGCACAGGCATGTTTTGCTGGCAGCTGGTGCTCCAGAACCCGGACCATCAAAATGTACACGGCCGTGCAGTCTGCGTCAATTATGAAATATGGTATCATTACCCTTTTACAGCCTTAAATTTAAGTGTTTTTCGGCGTGCCATCTTGGGCCTCGACCCGTCGTATTCTGGTCATCGCCTCACAGACCGACCCGGCGCCCATAGCAATTCGCCGCCATGTTGTGGTTAGAACGAAAACGACCATATTGGCCGATGAACAATTTAAATTGCCGACAAATAATGCTTCCAACAATGGCATCGTGCAAGCGTGGCTGCACGCTTTGAGCGTGAGCAAATGTAGTTGAAATTAAACGCCGTTTCTTCGCAAATTGCTGCTGCGGCCAGTCCGTCAGCATTTATTGATGTTTTGCGGGGGGTTGACCAGCACAATGAAAACCAGAATCCGATCATTTTTGTACTTCTCGCCAACAGCCAAGGGTGAACTTTGTATCTCTTTGAGGGGGTGGGAGGGGGGGGGGGAGGCTCCTCATCCCAATGTTGAACTGCCCCTCCCCCAATGTTGGGCTAGCCCCCGTAACACTGGGCTGTCCTCCCCCCCTCCCAGCAATAATGGGCGGGGCCTCACAACATGAAACCTGGTCACCAATGCTCTAGCAATTACTTAAGATAACTTAAAATTTTGCACTCAGAATTACTTACAACAATGGAATATGTGTCAAGTACAAGAAGCTATTTGTATGCGCCTTAAGTGTGACGATCTAGGTAATTAACCATTTGCGTCCATTTCACTAGCACAGGATGAGACCAGTGGGAAACAAACAGTTCACAAAAAAGCGCATTGCAGACAACTGTGAACGAACGAGAAATTCGAGCGCATCGATGCAGTCAGTCCTGTGCCGCGCAGGGCACAGGTGGAACCATGGTTGCTCCACAGCTATAGTGCAAGCCACAACATGCTCCAGGATTTCGTTAAGGGAGAGTTAACGCTTCACTGTGGTGCCCCTTGGACCTTGCTCTCCCCCCCCCCCCTCATAAAAGTCCCCGAATTTCGGCTATTTTATTCTCAGATCCTTATTTTCGAATTGGGGAGCTGCCGCCCTGTGTGCATTGTGGAGGGTTTGACATGGGTTGGCATGCTGGCGTATATGACGCACGTGTGCTCATATGCATGGTGCACGTCCATTTCTTCCAGACACTTGTAAGCTTACGTACAAAGTGAACTTAAGCACAACGAAAACAGCAAGGAGTTGTGCTTTTTAGGCCGCTGGGGTTACAGTGAATGGTGGTGTGGCACTGGGGCTTTACAATGCTACTGAGGCTACGTGGTGACGTCTGCCTGTCATCCCGGCAAGGCGAGGCATCACGGGGGACCGAACCCTGCGATGAATGGTAAAACGCAGAAAACTGTACACGATGCGTGAGTCGAGATGCTACTCAAGTGACATATCAGGACTCAAATGTCAAAGTGTTGGTCTTGGAAGCAGCAATTGACGAGGCTATGAAAACTTGTAAGCTTGATGCAATATATTTTCTTGTAAAAGTATACGACCAGCTCATTGGAATGTGCAAAATGTTTTGTGTCGTTAACATGGACAATAAGTAATACGAGTTTCATAGATTAAAAATGAGAACTTTTAGGTATACTGCGCCGCCGCCATATACAATTATCTTGCATTCGACGGTAAAAAAGAATCGAGCAATCAATGCCATTCAACAGCTTAAAAAGAGGAGTTCTGCGTGACGGATGCAGAAAAGCAAGTGAGAACGCCTTGTGGTCACACTGGATCTACGGGAGTTTTCCATTGGTAAGCTTGTACCAATCCATGCGTGGTTCGGAGTGCGGGTGCCGGAGGAGAGCGGACCGAACAAAGCTCACTGCCCCGAGCTCACACATCACAGCTCATATACAATGGCTTATGGTTGCTGCTGCTAGGTGTCTGCGATGTGCCTGCCGCTTTGTGTTTGTAACGTGTGCCTGAAGTGCCACCTGCTATTGACACTTGTATGCATAACCATGCAGAGTCAGTAGATGTTACGCATTAATAATCAGCCTGCCACTTTTAAACCACGGCTGGCGTGAGCAGCGGTGCCGTTTTTGCAAGGCGGTTTGCTCTCGAAGTCAACCCAAGGCTTCAATTACGGGTAATTGCTACAATTTATTGGGCGATTTATTCAGCGACGAGTTCAGATTTCCCTGAGAACGTGTCACGTGGCCAATTATGACACGAGAACATCGAAAATGAAGTTTAATTTACAACATCATGTGACATTCAAGGCCAAAAGCAATGTCAAAGGACGGGAATCTCCTGATCACCAAAAATTATCGGCAAGCTTTAGCTTTTCCGGTACCAGAATATTAGCAAGGGCAAGAACCTTTGTTCGTCGCATTGTCCTGTCCTCTGAGCGTCACCCATCAACGAAAAAGGTCCCATGATATTGCAAAGTAAACGTCTTTTTCCATATTCTCGTGCCTCAATCGATCACATAGCGTGTTTTCGGAGAAATCGGAACTCGTCACTGAAAAAAATCTGAACGAATCGCCAAAGTTCTCCGTCATTTGAGCCTTAGTTTGACCTTAAAAGGAAGCCTCGAGAGATTGAAACTTTTTGACGGACGCCAGTTCCTTCTGTAGTGAACATGCTATGACTTTTGATTTGATTTGATAAGATTTGGCAGAAAAGCGGAGGGTGAGATTCATTTCAATACAGTATGATCTTCTAAATATTTCATGCATGTCCAAAAAAAGCCGCCCGTAAGAGTTGTGTCCTCAAATACGGCCGAAAACACCAGCGCTCGCCACCTCTGGTACTTGAAGTCTCGTTTCTGACACAATCATTGCATGACTTTCGAATGTGTTAGAAAACAAATCAGTGTGAGCAAAAGGATGCAATCGCCTGCCCTGTCTGGCGTCAGGGTCTCATCCTTCAACTACCTGGGTCAGTTTCACTCCCTACCCCTTTTTGCTCCCAGTCAGCCTGTTTCTGCGACAGCGCTCGGCTCACGTGCTCCACTAGCTGCCCCTCCCCCTCCCCCGGCAGCCGCGGTGACGACGTTGTGAACTGTCGGCCATCAAGGACACCAGCACCAGTTAAATATACACCGGCAGTGACGTTGGCCGACGAGGGTCGCTGATTGGCCAGCTGACCGACACGCCTTCTCGATCAATCCGGCATGCCGCCGCGGCGCTGTAGTAAATATTGCGTTGCCAGTTCATAGGAGGGAGTAGCGAGCGGCGGTGACGGCAGCTGGTGGCGACGTCGCGGTGGAGCTTGTGGCAATCACAGAGCCTGACGGCGTCACAGTGCGAACTAGCGTGCTGCCAATCCGAGGCCGTTGACGCCGGCGGACTGGAGCATTTCGCGTCACAGCGGCGGCCCAAAGTAAGTTGGCCTGCATCAACAGTTCTGCTGGTGGACGCAACATAAAATGAGCGCACTCTGCGGTCTTTTCACAGACCATGATGTAGTTCTACGCCCTGTTCTCGGCCCGATCAGCATCTGGGCGAAGTCCCACCGCCATGCATTTGGCATCGTGCGCGTTTTGCGATGTTCAAGACGCGCGTGGCTTAGCTTAAGCAGACCTAAACACGCGCCCTGAAGGCTGAATGATCTGTCAGAATGTCAGTCCAGGAGCGGTGGGGATGGAATCTGCCCCGTTACTGTCAGTGCTTACAGTAACGTCGAAATCACTGAGGGTTCAGTGTACAGCGCCTGAGTGATTATGTGTCCACTTCTGGATCACGTTAGCTGCAGATCAAATATTGTAGGCCAAACGAGGTCAATAGCTGAAAATCCATGCTGGTCGGCAGTCACAACGGAACTATTTTATATCACCTACCCAACACCTGTAAACGGCAATCACGAATGGTGACGCACCAGACATGCGCAGCGCTGTATATTCGTAACGTGCATACCGAGACTGGTTAAACGACGGCATGTTGAGCCCTGGTCAATGATAGGTTACAGACAATGCAATGCAGGCAAATCGATTGCATGGATTTCTCGGCACAGCTCACTCTAACACATTTGTAGAAAAGACCATGAAGAGCAGTCATGTGATGCAGCGAGTAATGCCCGGGTTCTGCTTCGATATGGCGACAGGGGTGGATCCAGATGGGGGTGCATGAGCTAAACAAATAAAGTTCACTCGGTCAACGGCCTCGCACAGCAAAGGCCAAGTGTGACTAACAAATACTAAGCGTTATACCAACCTTTCAACCTTTTTGGCAGTCTGATGCCTATCTCCCCCACAGTGTACATAAAAAGGTCGTCGACTACGCAGAGACGGGTCAGCTGGAAACGTCCTGGATTCGGGATATAACCAAAAACCCTCTTTCATAGGACTTTCACCAGTGGCCGATGGGCCACGGTGTGAGGAAACCGGAGTTCGCAAAGAGGACGTTGAGTTTGACTGTATGTTTGATAAATCCCGAATAAACTCCGGGCTATTACTACCCGTCGTCAGCAGATAAGTGGACAGCTAATCGGTCATGAGGATGAAGACAGCGATCCAAAAAACGAGCGCACTGAAACACGCAAAAGCACATCGGTCACGACTCCGCCGTACAAACAGATGCATCCTCCTTACATCCTCAGATGTCTCACGAGATATCCATTTATATGCTTTGGCAAAGAGACAATCGGGAGAAGTCAACGGCGGCCTGACTACAGCCAAGGGCTCGGTTTCCACACCCGCATAGTTAGCTTCTGTGGTGCGCACATGTGCGGCTCCCACAGATGGCCGGTTTCCAGCCTCCGTTGCTGTCGAATGGTGTGTGATCGCTTTTGCAGCTGCAGTGCTCCTGGAGGACCACGAACTCTATCCCGGTCCTTGACCAGCCTGCGTCTGCTGCGGTAGACCGGGAGTGGTCGAAGAACGCCAGTCCATCTGCGCCAGGAGTGGTCGAAGAACGAGAGTCCATCTTCGCCAGGAGTGGTCGAAGAACGAGAGTCCATCTCCGCCAGGAGCGGCCGAAGAACGCGAGTCCATCTCCGCCAGGAGTGGTCGAAGAACGCGAGTTTTATCTGTCATGGCGCGCATGCTCTGTTTTGTCCGTGGGACGGTTTTCAGTTTCTCGTCCCAGAATACCTTTCCGTGCTGGATGGAGAAGTTTCGGGAAGAGTTGCATAAGGCCTGGCGTCGCCAATAACTTTGCGAGCTGGCTCGCCAGACCGGGCTAGAGTCTGTTGTCGGCGATGGAAGTTGGTACAGCCATGGAGGAGTTCCTGACAGCCGAAATCTTGTCGCTGATGGGTCTGTCCAGCTCCCAGCTCAGGTGGTACCTCTTAATTTTGGTCTCCAGCGGCAGAACTTAAACTTGTTTGGGTTCATTGCGACTCCGTTGGCGACACACAGGCACAATCATTCGAATACCTCAGAGAAATTCCGCGGTGTTTTAAAGCCAGTGAGATTGCTATGCTTTTGCAGAAGTTACTGCTGAGAAGCCTCGTTTTGGACACCGCATACGGTTTGATCGATTGACATCCGGCTTGGCGGGCCACCAGCTCTAGATGGACATGCAAAACTGCGGTCGGCATCAGCCAGCTTGCGGCGAATACCGAGCCCCTCACGGGTTCGTTGGGTTTTTGGACCAGTTTATGGACGTTTTTACGAGCGCCAGCTGGATTGCTCGTGTGCCTGGTAATCCTGCCTGCTTCCTTTGGTACCCGGAGGAACTCGTAAGGGTGGGTGTGCGGACGAAAAGTCGAATCTGGAAAAAGTCGGACGACAAGAAGTCGACAGGGACAAAATCGAATAGGGGAAAAGTCGAAGGACAAGAAGTCGACAGGTTCTACCGGCATAAAAGTCGAATCCGAAAAATGTCAAGATCGCAACGCTGACAGGGACAAAAATAGAATGAAAACGAGTTGGATTGAAAATGTCCAAGGGCTTAAAGTGAACAGGGAATTAAGTCGGCAGGGATACGTCAAAATAAAGCAGTGAAAAGACGGCAAGTTAAAAGACACAAAAGCCGACAGGAAGTCCACGAGGTATATGCGGAATGCTTAGGATGACACACTTGTGATCAGAAGCAAAGCTCGCAACGCCAAGTTTTGATCTTATTATCAATGTTTACCTCTTTATGTCGTTTAACATTATGTCCTGGTATATTGGGGGTCGACAACTTGGCATAGAAACTCTAAAATCACAATGCTGATCACATAGGTGTAGTTTCCTGTTCAGTTAGGAATGGGTGCTGGAGCACCTTCAATAACCGGAATAATTAGAAGCTCAAGGCCTTCCTCGCCCGAGCTGGTCCTCGATACCAAGCACTGCAGTTTTGTGTCTGGAACGAGTCTACAATACGCCCGTTTTGAAAGTTTCATGATGCCCACGCTGGTTCACTGCCGACACAGTCGCATAATATGCACCGTCCGCTGTCCTGCTACCGCCTTGCGCACCCCGCTTCCCCTCTTCCCCGCATTTTAAAACACCGCTAATACTGAAACCGCGCGCCGCCGTGCAGCCGACAAGAGCCAGTTGATGCCGCGAACAATTAATGCTTTTCTTTAACGCCGTATTTAGGCTGGCTACCTTAACATTTGTCGATTAGATGTTTCGGCGTCGTAGTTTGGCGTCGTGTTCAAGTGTTTAATGTATCAAGGTAGCAGCTTTTCACGAAGGCCACCTTAAACTTTGTCTTGTTCCGCCCTGCCCCGCCCAATAACATCATGTTCCGTTCATTTCCGTCTCATTTTGTCCTGTTTCTTCCGGCTCCGCCCGATCTTGCGCGGATCCATCTGATCTCAGTTGGTACCGTTTTGTCCCGTCCGATTCCTTTCGACCACGTCCGGTGACGTGCGATGCTGTTTGACCGCGTCTGGTCACGGGTGGGACCGTTTGCTGCCGTTCGGTGCGGCCCTATCCCGTCTCATCTGGTCCCGTCTGGTCTCGTTCGTTTCCATCCGATCGAGTCCCATCTCATCTGTTCTCGCCCGATCTCTTCGGATGTGATATGGTAGACTTCCCTTCTCGCCCGTATGGTCTTGCCCGCTCCCGAATAATTCCATCCAGTCCCATCCATTTCCATTTGTCTCTCCCTGTGGCGACAACTTTCACCACCGCTCACACCAGACGTCAAATGCTGATGACTTTTTTTTAAAAATCATTCTCACTACGAGCGTTTTTACTTATCTGAGTTGATGTTTATCTCTGCTCTGATGCTCTGCCTTTTGACTTGCTCCGATTTATTTTCGTATCCCTGTCGACTTTTCGCCTTTTGGCGTTTCTCCTGTTCGACGTTTTTCCCTTTCAACCTTTGTCCCCTTTAACATTTTGTCCTTCGACCTTTGTCCCTTTTAACATATTGTCCTTTTACTTTTGTCCAACACTACTTTTAGCCTTTTCGGCTTATTGTCCGTGGCCTTCCTTGAGATTCGGCTTCTATCCCTGTCGGCTTTTGTCTCCTTCGACTTTTTCCGTTCGCTTTTTTCCTGTTCACTTTTTCCATGCGACTTTTTGTCCGGGCACTCCCTCACACCTCACGCCAGGGCACGGCGCCACCTGTTACCGTGCATATTATCTATGGCTTTTTTCACCTGGGCACCACAGGACAGTCTCATATGAGTAACAACAGCTGGATGAGAATCATGGATCAGGTTTTGAAAGTTCAACCAGTCGTGGGTTTTTTGTAAAAGATTTAACCCGAACTTTTTGAATGGATGAATTTCTGGGACCAGAGCTCACGCTAAGCAGTGCTTGTTGTGTGAACCCTGACCACTACCACCCAACCCTGTAATTCTCTGTTAACGGTAGAATTTGGTGGCGAAAATTTAGCGCTCCGTATTGCCGGATCGCCCCGCCATACGACAACTGATTTTTAGCGCGGCCGCTGCCACCGCCCTGCGGCCGGCGGCAGGCAATGGCAAACAGCGAGCGCTTAATCCAGCTTGAACCAACCCCGCCACGGGTGGGTAAACCGTGGGGCAGGCACGCTAACCAGCTGGGCCGCCGGAACATACAACCTGCGCTCTGTATTCCACATTCGATGTGTCATATGTGCCGGCTGGTGGTTTGACGTTCCTGACCTCGCGTTGTGGCAAGGGATTGGAGTTGGCGGCATCCGATTCACCGCTCTCTGCTTGCTACGCCACGACATGCAGCAGTTGCTCCATACTGGAGTCTGGAGTCTGGAGTCTCCGCATCTCACGCACCTGACACTCATAAAGTGATGCCATTAGGTCCGACCTGGTGGTGCAGCGTCTGCTTTCGACTGTTATTGCCAGTGTGTCAAGAACTCTCAGGGGATGTCCTGACACTGATTATTTTGGAAAACCGAACGCGCTGTGTAGAGTTTGAACGGGTCAAGACGACGCCAATTCGTTATTTACGGATAACTTATGGTTGTATTCAAAGAGACCTAATTTCAGAATGCCCGAACTAACGTCAACAGACAATGCCAACGTATTTGGTATTGAGGGCTGTCCCGTAACATTTGTGACTGAGTACCCAAAAATTAAACGAGTTCCACAAACCAAATTATAGCTATCACCTGCAATGTGTAGTTACTCATGCTCATAGGTTCATGAGTCACACCATGCTACTCGAGCTGCTGCAAATTGACAGGTCGAGATATGACTTCCTTAATGCATCCACTTGAACAAATAATGTGATATGGGGTTAGCTGCCAATTTACATTATTAACGAATTGCCTACATCACTGACAAGGTTACACCTCCGAACACGGGAGATGCGCCATTCAACCTTTAAAATACCTGGTTGTTCTAAATGTAGTCCAGACACTTCCGTCCAATGAGTCTCTGGGACCAGAGCTCACGCTCGCAATCGCCTGTGGTGTGGATCCCATGACTCCACCATCAGATCCGGAAATTTCCGGTTCAACGGCAGCAGCGGCATAATGTTGTGGCGAAAGTTTAACATGCCGCAACGCCCGGCGCGTTCCGCCGCGCCCTCTGACCTCATCTGACCTTGAGCGGCCGCTACCATCTGTCGCACGCTATTCCAGCTGGGTGCAAACAGCGAGTGCCGAGGTAGCTCAAAGCCGCCCATCTCGCCGCAGGTAGCGTCGGCGCCAGACGCTCTAGCCGGTTTAACTACAAGGGCAGAGATTTGATATTACGTTGATGTCCAATACGCACGGGTCTGGGATTTAACTCCCCTGGATGCTTCGTTTCATTTCTTGGGATCTTGGCATGCCTGTGACAAAATAATCTAAAGGCGCAATTCAGCCGCAACAATTATTCAGGTCATATGTCGTTGTCGAGTTTTCGCCTTTATCATTTGGTCTAAGTGCGCACTGGAAAGAACGGGGGGGGGGGGGGGGGGGGGCGGGGAGGGGAGAAATGGGTGGGTAGGCCCCAACAAAGACTGGTGGTCCTGAATCTGTAATCATGATAGAAACAACGGAAAGTAAAGAATTGGAATTAAAAATGTTGAAATGCTGCCAACTTGATTTAATCAAAATTACAGTCCAATTGTGCCATTTAATAAAAATATCGGAGTAGTTGTCTCAAAACATGAGATACCACTTGCATTCCGACGACGGTATCAAAACGGATTTTCGCCCGACTTGAATCAGCGCAGGTTCTGAAACACGAGCTCGCCGGATGATGCGCGACACAATAACATCAAATATAACATCGCGATTGCAAGCAATTTGAGAAGCTAAGATTCAGCTGTTGTGGTCTGTGGGCTGGCAATTCGACTACGCCTTCGAATTTTGGAATACATGAGTGTTTACTGAGAGTGGTGCATGTATGAACCTACATGTGAACTGTCCTCCTGATGTCTGATTTTAGTAAGTTTTTGGTATCATCATTTTTCGTACCGCCTTCTAGTTCTGGCTGCGTCGCTCTGCATGTCATTCTTGGTTTGGGGAAAGTGATGTGTTATGGTGTGCTCTAATCTATGGGATTACTGCAACATAAAGCTTCCTGAATGGACAGCGCCCGTGCCTTCCTGCTGGACCACGGAACTCCGACCCAGCCTGACCTGGCTGGGTTCGGGCGCCCGGACCATAAGTCAGACGCCTCTGCGATCTCTCTCTCTCTCTCTCTCTCTCTCTCTCTCTCTTCTCTCTCCTCTCTCGCTCTCTCTCTCTCTCTCTCTCTCTCTCTCTCTCCTCTCTCTCTCTCTCTCTCTCTTCTCTCTCTCTCTTCTCTCTCTCTCTCTCTCTCTCTCTCTCTCCTCTCTCTTTCTCTCTCTCTCTTCTCTCTTCTCTCTCTCTCTCTCTTCTCTCTCTCTCTCTCTCTCTCTCTCTCTCTCTTCTCTCTCTCTCTCTCTCTCTCTCTCTCTCTCTCTCTCTCTCTCTCTCTCTCCTCTCTCTCTTCTCTCTCTCTTTCTCTCTCTTCTCTCTCTCTCTCTCTCTCTCTTCTCTCTCTCCTCTCTCTCTCTCTCTCTCTCTCTCTTCTCTCTCCTCTCTCGCTCTCTCTCTCTCTCCTCTCTCTCTCTCTCTCTCTCTCTTCTCCTCTCTCTCTCTCCTTCTCCTCTCTCTCTTCTCTCTCTCTCTCTCTCTCTATCTCTCTCTCTCTCTCTCTCTCCTCTCTCTCTTCTCTCTCTCTCTCTCTCTCTCTCTCTCTCTCTCTCTCTCTCTCTCTCTCTTCCTCCCGCTCCGTCTTTTGGCGGACGATCAGATCTCTGCACACGTGAATGGTTGCCTGGGGCTCTTAGCCGTTGGCCGAGAAGTGGAGAAGTTCGCCTGTACTAGGAAACAATATTGCTCAAAAGGTATTTTACAACACATGGTGTTGATTTTCTTTGGGTTTTCCCACACGCGTGGGCGTCACAGGGCTCAGTGGCAATCATGAAAATGCTAATTGAACTAAGTTTGTTTTTTCTTCCGAACGATATACAGCGGTGAGCCGGCCGGGCGCGGCGATCTGCGCCCCGTGTATGTGGGCTGGGGCGGTGACGTGCCGAGCCGGGCCGGGCGTGACTCAGCCGTCAGATAGCCGGCCGGCCCCGCGCCGTCCTCAGCTCGGTGGTTTGTTTTTGTCGGCTCGGCCGAGCGGCGCGCCGGGTCGCTGTACCCGCCAAACCCGGTTACGTAAGCGATCCCGAAATGCCACCAGAAGGGTGCCAGTGCTGCACGCGGCCGCGGCACGGTGACTGGTGCATCACTCAGAGCAGCCGGGTGGGCGACGAGCCCGTCACGGCGTCCGCGGCTACCGGCCGTCTCGCTGCCAGTGGCGACCGCAGGCACAGTCCCGGGCACGTGTCGATGCATGACCTGCGAGGGTCTGGAACCTCCAAGCTACTAGGATAGCAGCGTACATTTAAGGTTACTGGGTCCAGTTGCCCTGGACTCTGTTCCAAATAGTTCAAATGCATAAACACATCTCCATCTTCCCAAAACTTATCTGATACGGACCTCATCCGACCCCAGTGTTCATCACAACCAAGCGAACAGCGCGCAGACGACTTCCAACATTTCGCTCACGCGGTCTTCTGTCGGCCGCCAGAAGACGCAAAATTATGGCTGGGCGTGAGCAAAGGTGGCCTACTGCCAACAGTAGTGCCCTGGTGTCAACTACGAGCTTGAACAGCGGATGCCTCTAATCAGCGTAGAGCGAGGACAGTTGGAGCCTCGCTACGCGTGGACGTTTAAAGAACAGGAATTGTTTTGTTCTAGACGTTTAATTAGATGAATCTATAATGCGAGAGCCCATGCTAAGCAGTGTTGTGGCGTAAGTCCTCAACCGCACCATGCGTCATAAAATCCATGTCATGTTAAAGGCCAACAGCAGGAATTTTGCGGCAAAAGTCTAACGCGCCGCAATGCACGGCACGCTGCACCCTGCCCTTTGGCGTCATATGACCTATAAGGCAGCTGCTGTCACCGCCCTGTTCCGGGGGGCTCACCATTAGCCCTATTCCGGCAGATGGCGAATTTCCACTCTTCCAGATCTCGGGGACCACTGAGCCGATTTTGGGGAACCTCTCGATGGGACCTGCGTATCGATAGTTTTACGGTTGAACAACAGGAAGACAATACAGTTAAAGATGTTTCTTATCTGATACATATGTCACTGACGTGATTGAATTGTCACGAATTGGTTGGCAAACTTGGCAAACTTGGCAAAAAAAATTGGTTGGGCACTTTTTACGAAAAAGTGGGAAACGATAGATAATGGTTTCAAAATTTACATATGACAACAATAGTTTGGAATTTCTCACTCATGAAGAACGTGTTCAGGAGAAACATAGCTGGCTGCTAGTAAGTATTGTCAAAACAGCTAGCATTGAGTGCATACGGAGCAAAGGTGCTGGTGCTTTGCTTTGTTGTAAGAATAGCAGGTGTAAGCCAATGACTTGACATACGCGGGACAGGTTGGTTTTGGGGTCGCAAGAAAGGGAGGCCGGATGATGTCGGGCTCATGGCATTATCTCCGAAATGGTGCTGTGGGCTTTAAATGAATTATTACGCCCTTATAGCATATGTGGTCGTGTGCCCCAGGCTCATCCAGCTTTCCAAAGGAAGCAGAGCAGGGACAGATGACCCACTGAGGCAGCCGTCTGCTGCCGGCCTGCTGATGGTGACCACGCTCGCTGTGTATCCTTGATCTCATCCCTGTAGACGCTTCTGAACAAAAAATGATTCTTGTCTGTGATCCATTTTCACACGTGCATTTGTTTTTCTACGTCAGCCATTAATGACGCCGTAGCGCTGGCCAAGGCTTGAGGCTATGATCTTCTGCATTGGTTTTGTACATGCCGACAGAAGTGCAAACAGTTGTATCTGGGTATCGTGAAACGTTCCCTGCTCGCCTGCATTGGCGTCCCTTGAGTATTTCATTCCGTTCGTACAAGACAAGCTCAATCGTTTTCCTTGAAACGAGCAAGGTTTTGTGCTAAAAAACTGAGTTTACCCAATAGATGACGAGCGCCGGAGGGTCAAGGTCAGTTGAACTCCCCAGTGTTATGATTGGACATGACAGTAACTACCATGACATTGTAAACTCACTGATGTTGACATTGTAAATGATGCCGTTGTAAACTCAGAAATGTTGATGCATGCTGAGAATTCACCGTGGTGTTTTGGTATAAATTTGCTTCAAAGATGGCATATTGTCTTTCAATGGGCGGATTGTGACCTCATGCGTAACATAGCGCAAGCGGGCGGTCAGTATTTGTCGAGCACATGTACACAAGTTTGACGCTTTGTCCATCCTTTGCCTGCGTCCACACGGTCTCATTAGTTCCACAGTTGACCCGCCACCAACCAATGCGCATCAGCCGCCCCCACTCGCGACCAGTTGGCCTGCTATGACGTCACTTCTCCGAATGGCGAGCATCAACGCGTCGGTATGACGTCAGGAACGCTGGGGATTCCCAACGTTGCATCAGCCGGTGGAAATTTCCAGTTCACGGCCGGCCCGGCGGAGCCGCCGGCCTTGGCTGGTGTGACGCCCGAGGCACGACTGGCCGCCAATGCCGCACGTCCGTACAAAGCCCGGCGCCGCGTTTGGTGTGCTCATCCACCTTAAATGATGGCCAGAAAAACGACACCTAAAGACAACATGAGATCGAGCCGAGCATGCCGGACATGTACCCACTGGATGTTTTTCACTGCCCAGTCAGCGCGTACCCCACCGCGTTCTAGTGCTTTTCCGGCACTTCTTAGCGGGATTACATTACTTGATGATAGGGCTTCGCGTTTGCTGTGTTCGTGCGAACCAAGACATCAGTCAAAGAGCAGTTACAACGGAATACTATCATAGGCATGCCGTCATACAATCGATAAGCTTAGATATAAAAAACAGCACACACATTATTCATCAACGACAGCGTGTCATAAGGACAACGACCCTCAAAGCAGCCAACTTCTGCCAATCTGAAGCGTTGTTTCGATCTCACTAAGATGACGATATTTACATGGATGGAAAAATAAGAAAAAAAGAAAACATATATTGTGCCGAACTTTGCAAGCGAAAATCTGAAATCACTTCCATTTTTCCTTAAGTCTGTGAGAAAGTGGTTCGATTTTGTGCGAGAACCCCTTAGGATAGCTCCACCAAAGTTAGGGAGGGTCATACCCCAGTCAAAAAGGTGAGACAAGCGCCTATGCCACCTTACCCTGCAAAACAAAAAATTGGTCACGTAACTGGCTCTACATGTGTTTGTTTCTCTCTAAAACAGGAAAGATGCAACATAATGGCGGTCGTGAAGAAGTCATACTTTCACAATTTAGGACAACGACATGGGACCATGAAAGGTGACTGCGTCTTTCATGTGTTCGCTGAAATGCGCGACATTTTGTGACGGTTGCCGTACAACTGGTTTGCAAGCAATAAAGCACATGACATTTGCAGTCCCAAATGTGTACAGGGAGCTCACGACTTGCACTTCAAATCGCTACTTCTGCATGACAAACGTGACTGGATCAGTTGCAAGAGCCAAGGAGGCATAGAATGTTCATACCTCTTATTTTTAGAGTACCTACCTGTTCCAGCCCCACCGACATGCAAAGGTATTCTGCTTTCAGATGAAGATGACCAGAGTGGACATGAGATATAAGAGTCAGCCTCTGCTATTGATTCAAAATACGAGTGCTCGCCATGTGATGCTAGTAGAGCCACGCCTGCTGGCCCAGTCTGACCTTAATGACCTTGCGCGTGACCTCGATCTGTCGAAAAGGCGATCCGAGTTGCATGGTTGTCAGCTACGTACGTAATGGCCGGTTGGTTGTCGGACCACCACGTGGGAGCCCTGGTTCGAATCCTGGTTGCGCCATGACCCCTGAGCATGGCCAAAGCAGTCGCTGGCGCTACATAAAGGGGCGTGACGACGTGCATCGCTTTCCCTGTCACAATGTAGAATTTGTTGCACCCAGACACCAATGTGACGGCATCCAGGGAGTGGTGGGGGATTTTGAATTTTTAAGGCAGAGAGCTCCTTCCCTGCTGCAGTGGCAATGAACAGCTTTTTGGAGCGCTGGGAAAGAAGCATAGCGCTGGTACTAGAAGCTTTTCACGGATTCCAGCAAACCAGGACTGAAGACAATTCTGCTTTACGATGGAAACGACCTTTCAGGTTTTACTTTATCCCTTACGTGCGTACGTACATGCGCACGTTTAGCTCCCAAAAATGGAGGAAACGTGAAAAGTCCGTGCAGAAAGGCTATAAACCTTCCCAGCTCGAAAAATGCGCCGTGAAGGTGGTAAGCATAGCATGATGGGGTAACAGTGTGGTACAGTCGTTTCAGGTGGGATAGCCTAGATGTGCAAGATCATTACATTGAGCGCGGGTAGCCAGCCTGTGACTCGTATGAGTCCGGTATGAATAACGCTCACACTGTTCCACCAACTAATACAAGCAGCGTTCTCCTGTTCCGTCTGCATGGCAACCTGGGCCCAATGAGAAACTTTGAAAAGGCTTTGGCAAGGATGGCTGAGGTTTCCTCCCCCAAAATCAGCGATGACACCACTAAAGGAGTGGATTTCGGGTGGTCTTCAGATCTGTGAGCTAATGCATGTTCCTTACTCTGGCGCATCTCAATACCAACGAGCTGAGGGCGTGGGCCGCGTTCCGGAAAACGTGTGGGGACTTTCTGGGTAACCACCATACAGCAATGACTACGTGGACACGATCCAAGAGGGCGTTGCAGTGATGTTCAGGACATACCGCGGCAAAACAGGTACCAGCCTGATGGCGGATTACTGCTTGGGACTGATGCGGGAAAGTACAGAGGGGGGGGGGGGGAGGTATGCGAGAATGGCTTAAAAGTGTGGTCCAAAATTTTGCATGCACGCATGGAACACATGCCAGATTTGAAATGTTGGAGTTTCCGATGTCCACGGCAATAATGACAGAGGTTTTGTCTAGGCAAATTGTAAGAAACTGACAATATATGGAGAATTCTGACGCCTGATATATAGGTGTGTAGGAATGGTTATTAACATTGTCACTAAAATTACTTACAATTGAGGAAATTTGGACATGATATAGCAAATACGAGCCACGCTGGTAATCAGTACCACTAGTTTACCCCCGTGCAGTGCATTCCTACTTGCACTCCGGAACAATAAAATGGTTCGTGTTTACAAAAGGGGTTGTTGCAAAGTATTATTAGTGCAATGCATCATAGGACCGAGTGATTTTGCTTTACCTGGTGCAAGTCCCGCACATGAATTTCAAACATTAGTTGTCTGTAACGGTTTGTCATAGTAGGGCGAACGTCATGCATCGGGTCGTATTAACCTACCAACCGGCTACCATGTGACAAGAGCACATATATCGCATCGTAAGAAAGCTAGACCTGTGCAAGGCCAAATGCATACGATCTCAAGTATTCCTGAAAGAAATAGCGTTAAAACATAGAACGCTGTTCATCGAATAATCATAGCATAAATGTCTTTATTGTAAGGCAATACAAAGCATGGGTGACCTCAATGACCTACCTTGAGATCAAAGGTCACGAATTAACCCTAAAAAGAAGGACAGAAGGACAGCTGACAAAATAAATAACACATCGGTTTTCTCCCCGCCACAATAACTTTATCAGCCTGTCAGCTACCAAAGTGGCAGCTATCGTTAGTCGGACTATATGTCGTGTACTTGAATATGCATTTCAGCTGTGATGATGTTTCCCTGATCTGGAGAGGGCACTCAAGACCCAGACCCAGACCCCGACAAGAGTATTTTCAGGAAGGGAAGACAGCAACGAATATGCTGTCGATTTACCGAATTACTTTTTGCCTCTCAGATTGGAGGTTATTCCGTCGACAACATTTTGTCACATGACACGGTCCGTCTAAGGTCATTGTATTGACGTGAAAGATTACCCGCTGACCAAAATGGCGGATACCAAATGAACCAAAATGGCGGATATGTTTGGACAGCTTAGACAACGACCAGTACGCTCTCCGAGCTTTTCTCCGATGTTGAACAGGTCTTATATGGTAAAATGAGTGGTAGGAGAGGCTGTCAGTATCTCGTCTCCCGCACCATGGAGGGTGTAAACACATCTCCCTCGGCCGAAAGTTAATCGACGAGGAGGCCAATAATCCATAACAACGAGATCTCTGATGCAGGGCAGGGAAGCGAGCTTCTGATCCAAAACAAGTGTGCTCTCCTATATAAAGGAATCTCATCTCGCCAATAGGCCTGATTATCCTGGAGGGTCATTGTGGGTCTTTCAGGGCTTCTTGATCCTAGAAAGTTTACTTATTTAAAAAGGGCTCTTGATCCGGAACAGAGGTCTCCTAATTCATAAACGTGCCTGTTAATCCAGAAATGGATCCTCTTGATATATGTTAGAAACCTTGCGATCTTAAAAAGGTTCTCCTGATTCGGAAAGAAAGCCTCCTGATGCAGATATGAACCCCTAATCCAAAATGGAAGCCTTCCAATTCACAAAGGGAATTTCGGAATCCAGCGCCAGGCTTCTTTATTCCAAAACAGGGCCTCTTCATCCGGAACAGGGTTTCTTGGCCCATAACGCTCAACTAAAACCTGTTTCAGAACAAGGGGTCTCTGCTCCGCAAAAGTTGTCTTCCGTGCGAAAAGAGAAACATCATTATAGGCAAGGGGTGTCTCCCAATACAGGACAGGATCCTCCTGTTTCCTATCAGTGGTCCCTCAAGCTAGCATGTGGGTCTCCTTAACCCATGGGTTTACCTGATTCACGTAGGTTGAGCGCCCAGTTGCACTGAATGCCCCATCGGATGCGAAGGTGCCCCACTCCCCCCCCCCCCCCTCTCGCCTTGCCAAATCCGAAATAGGCTTTTAGATAGGCGGCTGCTTTGGCTGTCATTTCGATTTCGCCGGATAAGTGTGGCGGCGCCTCTGAGCGAAGTCAGCCGAGGACCATTAAACGTTGCACTGCAGTACAAGCTCTACTGCATCTTCCTCCTGGTCTCCTTGACCTGGTGGCGGTGTGCCAAGTTCCCGGCAGTGCAACTTTGGACCCAGCGTCGCTCCAGACCAAGGTCGCTGTAGCGACGAAGCAAAGCTCGCTGGGTGACCACCGTGGCATTTAACTTTGCAATGGACAGCTGGATAACCAAAGTTTTAAGTCATGTACGCCACCATCTGGCTGGGCTACACCAGTGCGATAGGCTCCCAAGTAGCGGGACGTGGCTGCGGCAGTCCGTCCTAAGCCCGGCTACCGCCTACCAAACGTAACAGCTGTTCAGTCTCAACCGGCCGGCTGCCACCAGCGTGTCTGAAGGCTGTGGTGGTGTCGCAGTTCGGCGCTCGGCCCGTTCGATGTGAGATCGTTCATAAGACCTCATATTCAGGGCGATGCATCTGCTCTGTGCCGTGCAGCCACACCGCGATACGTGCCGACAGGTGTTTGGATGGTTTAGAGAACTAGATACGATGCATGATGTGCATGCGTGACCGGTCTATCTCGATGGCGACCCAAGCATCCGTTTAATTGGTTCAGTTTCCAGTACCGGTTGCCAGTAGTTCGTACAAATGTTGCAACCCGCAGTCTCTGCATGTGAAACAACAGCTATCCGGTATACCCACTGGCTGAATCGTTGTTAGGTACGATGACGGATCAGTGCGGTTGATCCATACGGACGAGATCCGCACGATTTAATGTGGTTTTTGTCCAACGCTGCGGCACCAGCAGCTGTCAGTGCAGCTCGCGGGGCTACACGTAATCACTACTCAGGGTGCTGAAAGAAAAACGTCAGATCACCGCAGAAACATCCAGATGCTTATCTCGCTTCGATTTTGCAGGTCTAAATGACGCACTTGTCAATGCCGATTGGTCTGTTTTCCAACAAAGTATCACGACATCGAATACATGGGTTCGTTTCGAGGAGTGTATACCCCATCTTCTAGCCGCCTTAAGCTTCATAGTCAATCCGCCCCACCTGTTTCTGCTGCCACGCGTTAGTTGATGGCTGACTGCTGTAATGCACGGCCCCGCAGCTCCCAGGGTGATTATACAGAAACCAGCGGGCAGACGCGGGAATCCACCACAGAGCGCTGTCGGAACGACCCCACACAACAAACAGCTGTGGTGAGGCGCGCTGAGCTGTGGCGGAGCAGTGAGCTCCTTCTTGGCAGCAGAATGTGAATGCTGTTGGTGTGCACCGCTCGTCCACACGCTGTTAATGAGTACGTTGTGGATGTAGGACCTACGAGTGCCCGCCAGTGTACCGAATCCAGGAACCATTCAGCCAATCTGGCTCCCCAGTGTTACGTCCTGCTTAATTACGCTACGCGCGGCGTTATTCGATGACGTGCTTAAAGAACGGTCCGGGATGGGTGTGACAACGTAGACAACGGTCCGGGATGGGTGTGACAACGCAGACAACGGTCGGGATGGGTGTGACAACGCAGACAACGGTCCGGGATGGGTGTGACAACGCAGACAACGGTCCGGGATGGGTGTGACAACGCAGACAACGGTCCGGGATGGGTGTGACAACGCAGACAACGGTCCGGGATGGGTGTGACAACGCAGACAACGGTCCGGGATGGGTGTGACAACGCAGACAACGGTCCGGGATGGGTGTGACAACGCAGACAACGGTCCGGGATGGGTGTGACAACGCAGACAACGGTCCGGGATGGGTGTGACAACGTCGTGCGGTCTGGATGGCGTGAGCGGACAACTTTCAGAGGGATGGTTTGAAGCCATTGTCTTGCTTGACGTCATTAGTATTGAAAATTGGAAGCGCAGTGTGAGGCGCGTGGAAAGCGACCCCTTGTCACATTCCACTCAAAAAGCAGCAATCTGAGCGATCCCACTAAATCTCGACCAATACTCATTGTTATGGCAATACCTAAGCTTCATCGAACGTGTTGTGCACAAACAGTTCTGACCCGGTGAACATATTCCAAAGAAGAACGCTTAGTTATCATTTAAACAAGCATGAAAGGTTTTCTGATGCACAGCACGGGCACCGAACCAACTTGTTCACGGAGACCGTACTTACTTTAATCATGGTTAAACACAGGCCCGGGAGAGAGATTCACTTGCCTGCGAAGACAGGGGTGACGTTGCCCTGCTTGTTCTTCGCCAACGCTTGTTGGCGTCATCACCGAACCCGACCAATGTCTGCAAAGACATTGGTCGGCACGGCCGCATAGGCACTGCACGTCTTGCAACATAAGTAGCAGTGGAAGTATTGGTCCATGTTAGTTTTAGGATGAGCGTGATGAGCGTGATGAGCGCGTCTGAGACGTGCCTGATGCGGTGACTGTGACTGGGGAGCGCGGCACATCCGTCCGCGAGATTTGTTGTCCCGGCGACCTTAAGTCATAGCTGGAGCTGGCGTCCGCGAGAGGGACATGGCGACAACTAAGTCGACGGCGTGAGCTTCCTCGGGGAGCACGAGTGGCTCCAGCGTGATGATGCAACCCGCGCACTGCTCGCCACTCAACGGACTGGAGCTCCAAAGCGGAGCGCAGCTAATCTCCGAATGCCGCCGATGAACGGACACCGCAGTCAGTAGACCTGTCCCCTACAAACGACTCTGTCAGAGGCTTACTAATGATCCAAGCCTGTTGTAGAAAACCAGAAATAGAACGGGAGTTAAGGGATTCTTTCAACAGTGTTATCTGTTTTGCTGGTGTTGCAGCCTGTGTCAGGGTCGTTCAGACCTTAAGCACAAGTTCACTGGCTGGCTGCACCCGCATGATGTGCTCTTAGAACATGTTTCATAAGATCCGAGTTGAAACGGAATTGAGCGTCAGCTGACCAGTCCTTGTTTTCATTCATGAATAATAACTTAGTTTATGCGGCCGTCCTGGCGGCATGGTTTACACACCCCAGTTCCGATCAAGCAAACCAATTCACCCAACGCTGAATCAAATCCAGGCATGTTACGATCGTTTGGGTCACCAGGTATCTCGTACAAAATCTGCAGAGCTCATCTTCTCTCGGCAATTGCGTGAACTAACAGTTCGGACCGCTCTCAACTTCCCTGGCCATAGCATCCCTTCAGTATCCCAGCGCATATCTCTTGGCATTACTTTGGATCGCTGATCCACTTTCATCCCCTATTTTAGTTGTATCAAACTGGGCTGCTCACATTGAGGTAGACTGAATGTTTCACATTTGAGAACTTTTGGTATACTCTTTAGTGGAAAATACTACTATATGCACCACAACTTCTCTGTTAAGTAAATCCCTCCTAGACACGTCCTTGTTTGATTACGTCATCGTGCCCTGCACAACATTGATTGAGAGCCAGTGAACGGCCGTTATATCTGGAAATCGTGCTCGCGAACGCCAGATTTGAACGACTCGACCATCATATTTTTCTGAGACTTCATCGCCGCATGGCCTATTGGATGGCGGGGTTTGAATTATGCTATTATGACGTCATGAATGCTAAGATGACTTTAAAATGCTCTTCTTGAAATAGTTTCCCCATCTCTGCGGGCGCTTAGCTCAGAAACTAGTGGAGATTAGGTCTTAAGGAGGACAGGGCTGTGAACTGCACATAATAATCTTTAATTTGGCCATTTCAGCTAAAAAGCCCATAGAAATGTGGAACGCTCCCACTAATAGTCTTGCGGGACAGGAGTGGGGCGTCGACAGTGGAACACTCCTCTGTCTTCAAACCGTCCTGACTCGACGGATCTTGGAATGCAATGCGTTTATCATTGGCGATATGTCCTTCCAAAAACGAAATGCTCGAGGTACTCCAGAACGCTGCTCTCCGAAAGCGAGAGGCGCCCTGCGTTCTCTGCCAGTTCTCTGCCTCGTGGCGAACACCAGCATTCCCCTCGCACGCTGAACAAAATGCTGCTTCTGCGGAACTTCACTAGTTTCGCAGGACTCCCACGCACCCAACATTTGGAACACTTACCGACTTACCCACCACAGACAACCCGGAGCACATCTCAAAGACCAGCAACCGCCTCCGGCAGCCTAGCCTTTACAACTCTTACCAAGTATACAACCACTCCCCACCGCTCCACGGCGTCCGCACTGGTTACACTCTCCTTCAAACATCCGGCTCCTGACCAAAGGCAAAAGACGTTCTTTTATGAGTGCAGAGGTACATGCGTTGGTCGAAGAAAAAAAGAGTTTAATGATTTTTCATACAACTATGCCAACGGTTCGCGAATATACAATCAAACAGGAGCATCGTCTATAAAAATCCCTTTCAGCAAAGCGCGTTAAGCATTATTATATCCAACACCGTAATATGCACTGATTCCAATTCGCCACTCAAGACTATATTAGCCATATATCTTTCTATGCGCTATAGTAAATCAAAGTTGCTAAAGCCTCTCTTCCATGGCATTTCATCATCACTTTGACTTACTTTGTATACCAGGGCACAGTGGTATCCAGGGAAAGAGTTAGCACATTCAGCAGCAAAACAGTTTAAAACTGTCCGTTCGTTACCAATGCCCTCGCCCCATGACTGGTATTCTTAAAATCAACACCTCTGAACTGTTCCAGCCATTTCAGCCGCACTCCATACAAAGTCGCACACTTATTCTGTCTGCCCCAAACACTGCCACGCGTGCCAAACACTCGCCCAATACATAGACACAGCATGCTATTTACGCTGCCTTCAATTCTCGACGAGTCTCACTCACAATTCGTGATGCTCCTCTTCGAATGTCTATTAAAAACTTTTGATTAATGCATTTAAGGGCATTTGATACTTAGGTTTTCAGGCATTTCCACCGGGCTTTCTCCTGCACGATTGCCGACGTATCCGTTTTCCTCACTGCCAAAAGACGTTTCCATAGCACGATGCGGTTAGCACGTACTAGTTCTCCCCGCTTCCAAAGGTTTTTTTCCAAGCACCAATCGGTAAACACATGCTGGTTTTCCCAACATGTATGGAATCATCATTTTTAGAATTTTTGCGGTGAGGACTTTTCCCGGTGTGCATTACACGACGCGACTCGGCCAGGCCGTCTTGACTCGTATGACGCAACAGCGGTCCGGCTCCAGCGGCAGACGGATCCGGCCATGCAGACGAGCTCCCGTCGTTTGACGCGCGGCAAAGCTTTGCTTCTGTCCCGTCATTCAACTGTACTGTTTGCATGCATACAAAATGTGTGGGTCTTGTGGTTTACATTGCATTTGCGACGGGACGAAAATGTCTGGATTAATGCAAGTTCGCGTGCGTTTTATTGCACTGATGTCGGACAACGATGGCGGTTGAACGAAGCGTAGCCCATCCCTGTCCCTTACTGTGCGCCGGATAGCAAAAGCCGGTTTAATGTAGCTTTTTGCTGTTTACTGATTGCTGGCTGGTTACTGCCAGTGACCAAGCGGCCGCGTGCGAAGCGTACTTACGTCCTCGGCCGGTGCCAGCGGACGGTGACACGAGCCCTCTCTGGTGCTGCAGGTGGCTGCGCCGGCCCGCACACTGGAGTTCTGCACGCCCGCCTGGACTGCACGGCCGGGCCCGAGCGGTGCGCGCGACGGTCTCACCGGAGCCGGCTCGCTGCCGCTCACTGGGTCATTGGTGAGTCCTGCGGTGTCCCAGGCCGTCACCGGAGCGTCACTGCTCACCGCGGCCGTCACCGGAGCGTCACTGCTCACCGCGGCAGTGCTGCGCTCCCCCTAAACAGAGCCCAAGCTCACATATACTGACGCACACAGACAAAGGGACACATACGGACACGGGCACAGACATAGACACAGACACAAGCACAGACACAGACATAGACATAGACGCAGACACAGACGCAGACACAGACACAGACACAGACACAGACACAGACACAGACACAGACACAGACACAGACACAGACACAGACACAGACACAGACATAGACATAGACATAGACATGGACAAAGACGCAGACGCAGACACAGACACAAAAGCATGCGTTAGATTCGGAAGTTTTCTTAGCAAGCATTTTTCAGAACGGAATGTGGTATGTTCCGACTTAAAACGGTCCGACTGTGCTCCTGTACCCTGTGGGTGTGCGTGTGCCGCGTGTGCGCATCGGGTCTTCACCTGAGCGGCGCGGCGTGGTGCGCCGCTCGTCCTGCTGCGACTGAGCGCGCCGCCGTGTCGCTGGCAGATCAGCCGCGCGTTGGGCGTGGGCCTGGCGCAGTCGGGCGGCGTCTGCTCCGCGGCGGATGCTGGCGGCGCCATGGACGTGGCCGGAGAGCAGTGCTACGGTGCCGCGGCGCCGCACGCGCCGCACGGTCACGCGGTGGGCGTGCCGATCCCCGGCCGGCCGCAGTGGCCGTTCTCGCGGCCCGAGTTCACGGAGCGGCGCGCCGACCGCAGCGAGCTAGAGCTGGGCGGTTCGGCCGGGGCCGTCGCGTCCTCCTACCAGACGCCGTTCGCCGAGCTCGCGTCCAGTCTCAGTCCGGGGCGTGACGGCGGCTGGCACGTGGGCAGCCACGAGCCAGAGCTCTCGCGCAACCTGCAGCACATCCAGATCGACGACATGTGGGAGGGCGTGGGGATGGGCGACCTGATCCCTGGCTCGACACTGGCCGAGCTGAGCGCGGGCGACGACTTGAATGAACTGGAGCTGGATCCACTGGCGGCGCACCACATGACCGACCTGTCTCCCGGGAAGACGACGCTGACCATTAAGGCGGAGTTCGCCGAGTATCCGGTGAAGTCGGAGCCGCCGTGTGACGCCCGGCTGCTGCCCAGCTGCCGGCCAGCGCCCGGCGGAGAGCGCCGCCTTACGTTGCAGCCGGCGCCCGGTTGGACGTCGGAGAGGACGTCGCTGGCCAGCTCTGCGCCGCACGCCTCCAGCGCCAGCCTGGCCAGCCGTCTCAGCAGCTCGGTGCCCGGCGACGGCCTACTGGAGCTCCGACAGGCCAGGCTGTCGCCGCCCTCCGCTTTCAGATGTGTGGGCGACGCGCGCGGCTCCGGCTCGTCGGTGTCAACAGGTGAGCTATCCAGCGCAGTGCTCTGATCTGGGCAGGGTGTCATACATGCTGCCTTGCTATTATGGGTACGGCTCGGCACTGCAGGTCAGCGCCGTCACCAGAATAAGTAATTTAGCTATTTATGTCGCTGCCGGTTTGGAACAAGCAATGACGCTCGCGAGTCTGACGGCCTTTGCCCACTTCGACATTCCAGTGAGCCAAAATCATGTTGAGAAAGGCAAGTTTCATTTCCTCCGAGTAAAGGTATCGTAGACAAATTTTGAGAGGGGAAAACACGGGGGGTTCTGACATACGTCCTGACAACTCGGGGATCCCACAGGTAATGCTGTGTGGATCTACTTGCCCTCTTCCACCCCACACCCAAAATACCAATTGGAAAGTCCTGCCCGGAAGGTCGTCCCAAATTCAGAATCGGTGGTGCCGCCAATGCCTGCGGTGCATGTCTGGAGTGATCGACGGTGTTTGCTGGGGTGGCTGACGGTGTCTTCGCCGAATGGTTGGTCGTTGACCTTTGGTTGCCCGAGTGCCTCTGAGGCGGGGCGGTAGTGTCTAAAAGACCAGCCCGCTGTTTCTGCGCCTGTGTGTCTGCGGCCCGATCATAGATGCCTGGACGTCTTTCTATGCTAATCGCCTGATGACGTGTTTGATCGGGATAGCTGCCGGTATCGGCACCAGCAACGCAGCCTCACCACCCATGAGGTGGCCAGCCGGTGTGTGACGTGCGCCCACGTGGCGTTGCCAGGTATCCTGAGCCCCGGCTCCCACGGTTCGTTCGCCGACGACGGAGCCGAGTCGCAGCAGGAGCGCGGCTCTGACAGCGACAGCGATGCAGGTGAGCCTCCCTCGTGTCTGATCGGCGCCCATCATCGCCTGGCTGTGGCGCCCCGTGTTCTCCAATCGCCGTCAGTGATGCCGTCTCCCGTGAGAAGAGTGGCGCGTCGGACACCGACCATCGCGCTGTGTGAACGAGTGTGAACCCGATCCCGAGATCCCGCTGTGTGAACGGTGATCCCGCTGTGTGTGAAGATCCCGCTGTGTGAACGCAAACAGCGGTCGCGGCCGCGGTGAGGCCGGCGCCGTGCGGCTGCGCTGGTGGGCGTCTGGCGAGGAGCTGAGCCTGGGCTGCCGGTCATCAGCCGGTCCGCCGCTGCTGACGCTCAGTCCTCTGTCGGATTGGAGACCAGGCTGGTAGAAGCTCCCGGCTGTCTGTCGGGAGCCAGCTGTCTGCACAGAGGTCGGGGGAAAAGAAAACGACTGTATCCTGACCACTGGCGGCTGAATGGCGACGGACCCCGGTGATGCGAACTGCCCATGCGCTGACTGCATGTCAGGATGTCTGGCCTCGATGAGTGTGACGCTATGATACCATGCCGTAGTCGGCACCGTTCGTGGCACCGTTCGCTGTCGTCGCCGATCCCTGTGCTGCTGACCAGCTTCCGTATATTCTCTGTCGACGCCACTCCAGGTTCCAACGTCGGGGGCGACGAGAGCCTGAGCCAGTCGCTGGGCCGGAAGGAGCGTTACTTCTGGCAGTACAACGTGCAGGCCAAGGGGCCGAAGGGACAGCGGCTCCAGCTGACCCCGGAGATGGCTGACCCGTTCCAAGCTCGCCAGCCGGTAGACCCGGTTTTCTCCAGCAGCTTCCAAGTGGACGGCATCCAGCACAGGTACTGCTGCTGCCCGGCCAGAGCCGCGCCGAGGCGGGGCCAGGTTGTGCGCGCCGCGGCTCGGTATGTAGGCCGCCGCCGGCTGTGTAATAAGGTCGGTTGGTTTTCACTGTGTGGAAGCAGCACAGGATTGAGCTCGGGCTTCCTCGATTGCCGTTTTTGCCGAGTGCTGCAGCGCCGCTCGTCACCGGAGCGTGCGTCACGGCTGGCGGGGACTGTGCGCTGTCGCAGGCTGGAGTGACGGAGTGTCGTAGTTAGTATCGCTTAAATATTATACTCTTGCGGTATTCGCAAATGTGCTTTTTCTTACGCCTGACGGTTCACTTATGTGAACTCATTCTGCGCTAGCAACGTCTGTACGTCACGTCTCCCCCCATTATGGAAGATCAGATCATAGGGTCACAAATTCTGCCATGCGATCAAAATACAGAGGTTTTGAGAGAAATGAACAGAAACACTTTCAATGCGCATGCTTGCGTGTCGTGGAAGGACGTCATGCGTGTGTGTACGTGTCGGCGTGTGGAGCGGGTAATATGGGCAGGCGTACGCCCCCCGGCAGCGGGAAGGCACGGCGCGGCGACGGCAACGACCTGACGCCCAGTCCGAGGAAGCTGATCAGCATCCGCTGCGACCTGGACAAGCTGAACCGCCTCATCGACGACATGACGCCTCTCTCCGAGCTGCCGCTGAACGTGCGGTCTGAGTCACGCAAGGAGAAGAACAAGCTGGCCTCCAGGTGGGCCGACCAAGTGCGCTATGCGTGGGACTGGCCATGGGAGCATGGTTCGACGTCCCTGCTGCCGACAGCGGCCGGAGACGGTCGCCAGTGGGCGCGACCATGGTGCTGGACTGGGCTCAGGCAGAACCAGGGCTATGCAGAGTCCGCCAGTCTGGTGGCGAGACGACAGTCTCCGCTATCTCTTGTCCGGCTGCTGACCCGGGTGGCTGCCCCTGCCGCCGCCCGAGGCGCCTGTCGTTCACAAACAGTACACTTCAGGGCTAAGTAGCTGACCGGAGCTTTGCAGGCACACCGCGTGATTAGCGGAATGCGGACGACGTCATAGTAAGGCGACTATGACCAGCACGCGGTGACAGGCCCGCTGTTTCAGAGTTTGTCGGCTGAAGAAGAAGGCTCAGCATGAGGCTAATAAGATACAGCTGTCTGGACTTAATGAAGAGCACAGTGAGTTACCGGCCGGAGGTGGTACGGCTTGTCAGAATCGGCATAGTTGGTGGCATGTGGAGCTGAAGGTGCATTTTTCGTATTTTTGATAGTGTTTTCAGTTTCTATATGTACTTTGCGACACTTTTCATTGCTTCTGTACGCTTCAGCCGTTCCGCGGAGACCAGACTATGACATACTTGACACTACCTTCATTGACGACAATTGGCGAGACTCGTGCGCATACTCAGCCTGGTGCATTGTATCTTAGACATCCTCTGCTGGCACGCCATCCAATCATCATGTCACTTGTTAGATGGGAACATCAGCGTCAAAATAGCCTGGAATTCTCAACCGTCATTGCAGCGCCGGTCGCAGCAATGGCCGGACGGGTGTGTCGCCGTCCCCCTCCCCTTGCTTCATTTCCCCATTTCTATCCCCCTCATTATGACAAACGCTGTCGCCTCTGCGGTTCCCCACCCGTCACATTCACTACGGCGGTGGTTTTATGCGATGGAAATGCACACCTCTATGAGCGTGCGCCGGAAAAGCTGTGCAGCAAATTCCGAGTTTTGTTCGAGTGGAAGCAGCTAAGCCGGCCATAGTTTTTGTGAAGGCAACTTTTAGCTGATCATATCAGTATCGGACGTTATCACCAATGGGGTCTGTGGCGTCCAGGTCCCATCGACTTTTTGGCAGACTAGTGTTGCAGAAATCGATAGTTCTTAGGCTTTGAACGAAAACGATCAATTCGCGATCGCCAAGTTACGTGCAAATCGGTATCGGTGTGGACGCAAAATCAACAACTGTTCCGTGTACGTACCCGTGACCGGCCACTGGGGGAACGCATGTTGTTTGTGTTTCGGACTCGCAGAAAGCAGCGCCCAACCCGACGGTATGCGTGAGAATGCCTTTAAAGCCGCACAACACAACTTTTGAAGAGTGTTAAGCCGTCACGGCAGGCAGCAAACCGCCAAAGCGAGGACGATTCAGAGCGATGTGATTTGCCGGGGATGAAGGAGGTTTGTTTGGAACCCGGATATTTGTCTCAGCCTGTGACTGGATGGCCACAACCGTGATTGATTAGCAGTGGACTAATGCAAGCTCCGACAGACTGACCTGATGAGGCTCTGACAGGCCGTGATCTGATGCAGGCTCTGACAGGCCGTGACCTGATGCAGGCTCTGACAGACTGTGACCTGATGCAGGCTCTGACAGGCCGTGGCCTGATGCAGGCTCTGACAGACTGTGACCTGATGCAGGCTCTGACAGGCCGTGGCCTGATGCAGGTTCTGACAGGCCGTGGCCTGATGCGGGCTCTGACAGGCCGTGGCCTGATGCAGGCTCTGGTAGGCCGTGGCCTGATGCAGGCTCTGGCAGACCGTGATCTGATGCAGGCTCTGGTAGGCCGTGGCCCGATGCAGGCTCTTGCCGACTGTGATGCGATTAGGCTCCCTGCCCATGACCTGATGCAGGTTTCTGCCCGTGACCTGATGCAAGTCTCTGCCCGTGACCTGATGCAGGTTTCTGCCCGTGACCTGATGCAAGTCTCTGCCCGTGACCTGATGCAGGTTTCTGCCCGTGACCTGATGCACGCAACATATGACCGTGACCCGATATAGGCTTTCACTGGTGGCGACCTGACACAGGTTTTGACTCGCCGCGCCCTGATGCACGCAGGACGGATGACGGCCACACTACGTGACATGGGCCAGGTGCTGCGTCTGCGTCTGTCGTCATCTGGCTCGGCCATCAGACCGGAGGAGGCCGGGCAGCTGATGGAGCGTCTCTACAAACAGGCCAACAGTCAGTCGGAGCGCGATGAACCCGTTCACACTTCCGCTCGCCCGCTGGCCGCGCGTCTCGTCTATGACGTGTTCTCTACCGGATTAAAATACCGTGTCACGGTAATTTAACGATCGAAGAAATATAGTTCTCATTTCGACCAGTCGCATTCGTCCTTCTCAAAAATGAAGTATTTAACCCTGTTCCCGGTTTGTTATTTATATAACCCTGTTCCTGGTAAACCCTGTTGCAATAGGTTTATCAGATAGCTCACTTGGAACAGGTGGGCTATCTGATAAACCTATTCCGGGCGAGTGGCGGATTCGTCCCCCCCCCCCTTGAGATCTCGTGCCGTTGTACCGAACATAAAACCTTCACATCTGCCGTTGACCGGTGATTTCACGATCTGTTGGTAGGTATCAGGGATCACACAACAGACGCTGCGTAGTCTAGGCTATAATCTAAAAAACCCATCCACTCAAAGCGCCAGTTCCAATATTGTGTTCTTGGTATCCATTCTCACGCACAAGGAAATACATTCAAATTACACTCACACTTTTAGTGATCAGCAGATACCCGCACGGCTTTTCGCATCTGTGAAATAAAAACCGCTTTCTTAGCAGCCATGGGGAGCGATGTATTGTAATGTATTGTTACAGGAGTGGCCATGGGTTTAGAGTAGTGTTTAGAGGAGTAAAGTAGAGTAAGTTAATTTGTTTTCCGTCGTGTTACATATCCTCTTACGGCCAGCTTTTCCTTCGTGATGTTCATTTTGAGCCGGATGTAGATTTTCTAGCTTACAGGCAATTACAATAGACATGGAGGATACATGGCGGTAGGGCATCTTACACGCGCAAGCGGCTGCAAAGCCTTGTGGGTACTAAGCTCTCACATACTGAGCCCGTCACAGGACTTAACACATGACGTTGGAAAAGTGCCCCAATTCGTCCCATCTTACCCTATCGGTTTGCGGTTTTAAAAAGCAATTCAGCTTCGCTGAGGACGAAAATTCAGCACCAACGCACCTCGCCATTTTTGTCCCTGAATCCGCCGCTGGCGCATCAGAGACCTCTGATGTGTGGGCCTGCGTCACGTACCACCTAAATAGGATCAGTGTTGAGAAAGGTAGTTCTAGCCTTCTCCAGTTCAGCGTAGGTCGAGTGCTTACAAGTAAGACACCGAGACTCTCGATGCTGAGGGGCCCTCTTCTTTGATCGTGGACTCTTTCCCTTTGATTTACTTTGCAGAAGATTCTTCACACCGCTTTTGCGGTGTGGAGACGCTCTTGCTATTAATCTGCCCTGTCACTCTTGATCGCACCGTGTGGGGGCACTACCGGTCGTTTAGGGGCCCACCACGTTGGTGATGAGCTCTTTTCGCTTTCTCTGAGGATCCCACACCTATAGACGGGAGCCTCTTAGTTGGCCTCCTGCGGCACCCATGATCGGTCCGGTTCCGTCACTATTGGCCTTAGCGCCTTAGCCTCGGAGCAGCAGTCACATACTCAAACGTAATTTCACGTCCCGCTGGCGTCGTACGTATGATTTCCCTTGGCTATTGAGTGTGCAGCATTTGTGATATTTGTGCACTACGCTCTCAACATATTTTGATTGCTAGGATATCATCTTCATATATAGGATATCTTCTTCTTTACATCAAGAGGAAAAATTCTGCATCAGGCATCAGACATCAGTTGATTAGATCGCCCAGCCGGCCAACCGTAAATAAGCTAGGAATCAAGTCCGTGCTCGGTTTTGATGGTACTTAGGAGCCAAATGGAGTTTATTTTGCCTGTCGTTCCGAAGCACTTAGCCTCAGAATCAAAGAATTTAACATGATCTGTAGAAAATGAATGAGATCTATGTATGTACGTACGTGGTACGTCTACAGCCGTATGCACATGCATTGCGCACAGTGAGATTGGTTTCCGTATTTATCATATGCATATACATATATATATATATATATATATATATATATATATATATATATATATATATATATACATGTGAATGCAATATGTATTTGTTTTTTATAAATATATACTGATATGCATACATAAATATCAATATATCAATTTTTGTCATACACGTCATTTATCCTAACATTTTATGACCAGAATGCAAGGATATTTTTGGAGGGAGCCCAAACTCTAGGGGGCCCACAATGCTGCGTGACCCACACCCCTTGACGAAACCTGGGATCCGCCCCTGGAAGCAGCTATTTCAATTCGAAATTGAGAGCTTTTCAGCAAGATTTCTAGATAACTGGCAATACTTATCAAATTGTACGCGTCCGATCAAACAATAGGTGAAGAGTACAAAAAGGTGGGATGCTTCGTTTAATCCAAACATACCGCTTAACACGCGCTCGAGTAGGGATCAAATTGACCCCCGAAGGTTTTTCCAAAATGGTTTCCGAACGGCGCGGCATAGCCGCGTCAAATTTTGCACAGCTATAGAAAATTGAATGACAAATAGTTTGGTATCAAAATTCAAATGTACCTTGGAAGGTCGCCGACGTATGGCAGGTCAAAGCCAGACGATGGTTTCAGCGAAAACAATTTCTAGGAAATCCTTCAATCTGATCCAAAAACGGAGTGTTAGATGAAGGCATACATCTCTGAGATGCTTTCTTAGGCAACACAGCAGTTGAATGAGCAAATTACGTTGACCTAAGGTCAGGTATGAAGGTCACATTAAGGTCAAAACCAATCTGTTTTGTTACTCCAGGGCTTGCTGTATGGGATAGTTTATAGTGCTCATTTCGAGTTTATTGGTAGTAGGAACCGCATTATACATCTTCCATGAACTTCTTCGAGATCAGAATAGGTAATCGACCTCAAATGACCCAGGTCAACATTTTGTTTTAGGAGCATACTGACTAGCGTCATCTTTGTCGTTTAGTCAAATGCAAATTTCAAAACAATCTTGTATGATTTTAGTCACCTTGACCTTAAAAAGGCCAAACAACGTCACTGACCTTCAATAAAAATTTTACCTTTTGCTTAGGAACGGTTATCTAGGTTCTGGGGCACTTTGGAAACCAACCTGGAGCTTGACCTTATTTGACCTTTTTTGACCCCAAGGTCATGACCTAGGAACCTGAACCTTTGACCTGAGTGAGTTCACGGACAGATCAACACACCCTGCAAGTTTGGTGTCTCTAGCTTTTCAGTTCCCGAGATCTCAGGGTGGTCAAATTGCCCCCCCCCCCCCCCACCCACCTGATTGAAGGGTAACTAGGCGGTCACCCGGGCGCGTGGTAAGTAACATAAAATGGCGTCATCATTTGAGTTAACTTACCTCATTTGGGTTAGCTTATTTGTGTGTTGTGTGAAGAATTGATTCAATCAATAATGGCGGTCGGTTTTTTTATTTTGCTGACATCCATACATCCAAAGTTACAATACGGACGGCAGTTGCAGCGCTTTTCTCACACATACGTACAACGTCAGCCCGTGCGACACCTGCCCGACGTGCAGAGTCCGCTCAACAATCTTCCACTGTAGGTTGATGTTTAGTCTACCTCCACTGTCGGCATTGCTCCTCTGTAACCAACACTGCTGCCTTTCCGACGAGACAGAACCTTTGTTCATGTTGCTCCAGTTCCGCAGCGAATTTCTACTCCATGAGCAAAGTAGCAGCGTTTATGGAACGCAATGAATGCTTGCTGAAGTACGGGGTGACTTGTTTCCTCAGATTTCCCCGTCAATAACATAATTTTACTGGCGTGAGAGTCCTTAGCTACTCCTTACTTTATACAAACGTCTTCTAAGTAAAATACTGGGCAGATACTCGGTATGTCAAAATTATGCACTTTTTGCTCTTGATGAAACTGGCTGTTGTGAGTTAACTTTGTCGTGGCATGAAAGTAAGGTCGAACGCGTGGCGGAAGGCCGCATACCTGTTTATAATCCCTTAGCACATAACCGCGCCGAACATGCCCCACGTCAGCCGCTGACGGCCGTAGCGTCGTGTGTTATCCGTGCGGCCGTGCGTAAAGCGGCGTCGTCTCACCGCCCCCCCCCCCCCCCCCCCTGCCTCCCCAGAGGGCCGCGTGGCTGGCCATCTACAGGACTACGTGCAGCGCCGCCTGGAGCGGCAGGTGGCGCCACACGGCGGCGGCGGCGGCGGCGGCAGCCCTCCGGTGCCCGTCGAGCACGGCTAGGTCGGCGCATCGCTGTCGGCTGGCCGGTGGCCCGGCCCACTGGATCGGGTGGGAGGGAGCGACTGACCTGTCACGAAAGCCTCGTGGCACGAACTGGCGGTCGCGGTGCCGCGCCGGCCGAGCGAGGTCACCATGCAGGCTGTGGACCCAAATGATGTATACATATTTTGTCGTTGTTTTATGCATTTGATTTACATTTGTGCATGTTCGTGGGTTAAGATATCACACACAAATGCATATATATATATATATATATATATATATATATATATATATATATATATATATGTTTGTATTTATTTATATAAGGTATAAATGTAACACCTGTAGGTATGCCATGCAAAAACATATTGCATATGGTAAATGCCTTTTGGGAGGTGTAGCGGCAGAGGCGACCCTTCACGGTTGTCGGGGCAGAGGTGTAGCTGCAGAGGCCAGGTGCTTGGCTGTCAGGGAAGAGGTGGGCATGCACGGCTGTCAGAGCAGAGGTGTAGCTGCAGAGGCCAGGTGCTTGGCTGTCAGGGCAGAGGTGTAGCTCGAGACCAGCGTTCACAGTTGGCCGGGCAGAGGTGTAGCCGCAGAGGCGAGCATGCACGGCTGTCAGGGCAGATGTGTAGCTAGAGACCAGCGTTCACGGCTGTCAGGGCAGAAGTGTAGCCGCAGAGGCGAGCATGCACGGCTGTCAGGGCAGAGGTGTAGCTGGAGACCAGCGTTCACAGTTGGTCGGGCAGAGGTGTAGCTGCAGAGGCGAGCATGCACGGCTGTCTGGGCAGAGGTGTAGCTGCGGAGGCGGGCATGCGCGGCTGTCTGGGCAGAGGTGTAGCTGCAGAGACCAGCATGCACGGCTGTCTGGGCAGAGGTGTAGCTGCAGAGGCCAGCGTGCGCGGCTGGCAGGGCAGTGTGCCGTGCGGTCTAGCCTAGTCAACAGATCGGACTCTCTGTTACCGACGGAGGGACGGGCTCTCCGCAGTGCGTGCTGGGCTGACCACGCCTGTGATACCCTGGCTTGTACCTGCGTGTTAACGTGGTGCTCAATGTACGCGTGCTCAGCTCTTGTCGTCAGCTGTCGTAACTCGCTGGGACAGAGGAATTGCGTCCATCTATCAACCTCTAGCGAGCACTGAAACGTGCTAAAAGTTGTTATCCGTAGGGCCTATCGGTAAAGGCCACCCACCATCAACCCTGTTCTTGCATGGCCGACTCATTTGGAATTCCACCTGTGGTTTGTTGAATTCTTTTTTGTTTGTTCCTGCCAAAGCGGATGGCCTTAATCCGTTTCCACCGATCTATTAAGTGAGAATTATTTTACATTATTTACGTTTTATCGAGTACGTTTCGTGGTTCCTGGATCTGCCGTCGACGAGTTGCGATTCCGCATCAAAAGTGATAAATTCTCAATTCCTGGCCAGAAGCCGACTGTTCTACGTGCGCGCCCTACCCTTTGTCGTAGCATGAATGGCATGGTGGCCCTCCGGTCCCTCGACCCAATCCAGCCTCCACACTTTCGCAGCAGGAATCGCCCGTCCCTTCCGTTTTCAAGCCAATCGGCACATTTCTCAAACACAATATTTATGGTTTGTAACCTTACCCTGTGGACAGTTGTCAAACAGCTGCCTACCCTAATTGGCTGCACAAATCGAACAGCTGTTTAGCACGCATTCTGGATGTTGAGGTGGCTGGCCAGACCAGCAGGACCTAATTGTCAGGTGTGGATGGGGGCGCAGAATGGGCCCACCCCACTCCACGTGATACTGTGATGAACCGCCTGTTGCTCGTACGTTGGTCGTTGTTTTCAGACAGTGATCGGCACCATGCCACCCATCGTGGACATCCATATTCTATATACACAGTCGCTGTTCATAGGCTGGCGTTTACATGGAAACTAAGGAAGATGTATGGACTCTTTCCTCGCCACGGATAATCGCTGAGATGACGGGGACTGCAGACCCGACGGATGGGTGGGGGTAGAGACCAGACAGACGGCGGGGCTGGAGACCAGACAGACGGCGGGGCTGGAGACCGGACGGACGACGGGGCTGGACAACGGACCGACGGTGGGGCTGGAGACCGGTAGGATGCAGGCTGGAGACGGAACAGACGAGTGGGGCTCGACGCCAGTTGGATGCGGGCTGGAGACGGGACCGGACGGCGGGCTGGAGAACGGACAGTCGACGGGGCTGGAGACCGGGCGGACGGCGGGACTGGAGACCAGGGGGACGGCGGGGCTGGAGACTGGACGGTGGGGCTGGAGACCAGACGGACGGCGGGGCTGGAGACCGGACGTGCGGTGGGGCTGGAGACCGGAGGGACGGCGGGCTGGAGGTCGGAAGGACAGGTGGGGCTCGATACCGGTAAGATGCGGGCTGGAGACCAGACGAGCGGCGGGGCTGGGGACGGGACGGACGGCGGGGCTGGAGACCGAACAGACGGTGGGGCTGGAGACCAGACGGGCGGCGGGGCTGGAGACCGTACGGCGGGGCTGGAGACCGGATTTGAGGCAGCCGGAGCTTCTAAGCCCGTGTCACGCTTGCCCGAGCCTCCTGGCAGCAGCGTCGGCTGGAGGACGGACGGCGGGGCTGGAGACCGGACGGCGGGGCTGGAGACCGGATATGAGGCAGCCGGTGCTTCTAAGCCCGTGTCACGCCTGCTCGAGCCTCCTGGCAGCAGCGTCGGCTGGAGGACGGACGGCGGTCGCCGCTGACGCACGGCGCCCTGTGTCGGCGAGCTGCTTGGCTGCACCCAGCGCCGCTGTGAATCAGGGCGCACGCGGCTGGTTGGCGCCGGCCGTCACGCACGCTCTGGTGGGCCGCGGTCGTCCTGGCCTGGCCGCCGGCCGGCCGCTGGCGCAGAACCAGCTGTGGCTCGGCTCCGTGACCGGCTGGCGGCGGGTCACCCCGTCCTCTGGCTCTTGCGTCGGCCTGAGGACCGCCTTGCCATGCGCTCACATGACTGGTCGGAGCGGGACACTACGATATTCGGTTCTATTTGACTGGTACAAATTCGGCAGCGCAAACTACTCATGAACGACGATCACAACCAGGGACATATCATGGGCACTAAGTAAACAATGAAAGCCGGCAGACGTCGTGGACGGTTTAGACACTTCTACGGGGCTGATGTACAAATACACACTAAATATCACTAACTATTGCCTACTTGCTTTTAACGCTCCGGTTAACAAATTTGCTGACACCAGTGTCTGTCGAGGTGAGCCGTGGCCCAGGTTGGACCTGGCCCCAGCTGTCGTGTGGCCGTGGTCCGGCCGCGGGCTGGGGCGCCGCTGTGGTGGCGCCCGGCCGCGGGCTGGGGCGCCGCTGTGGGGTGGCGCCCGGCCGCTCCCGGCGCGCCCGTGCCGCTGCAGGCATGCCTGGCCCGCGGTGTCGACGGGCCGGCCGCGGCCGCCCGGCTGGCTGCTGGCCGCCGTGCTGGATGGGGTGGCGCCGCTGGCGCCGGCCCTGCTGGCCGCCCCCTGCCTCCCGGGCTCGGCTCCCGGCCTCCCCGGGCTCGGCTCCCGGCCTCCCCGGGCTCGGCTCCCGGCCTCCCCGGGCTCGGCTCCCGGCCTCCCCGGGCGCGGCTGTCCCGGGGAGGCGCCCAAGCCGCGCCCTGCTTCGCTCCGCGCCAGAACCAGGGAGCGCGCCGGCACGCCGGCCGGCGCGGGTCTCTCCCGCTCAGCCGTCTTCGCGCAGGCAGCCCAGGCACTTGGCGCACGACCGCACCTTCTGGATCACCTCCTCCTGCATGAGGTTGAAGCACATGGCGATGATGGCCATTCCAAGCATGAGGTACATGGAGGTTAGCACGAAGCCAGCCTCGACTCGGCCCGAGTCGGAGCGGATCGAGTCGCCGGGCACGTAGTCACCAAACCCGATCGTGCTAAGGCTTATGAAGCAAAAGTAGCAGCTGGTCAGGAAGTCCCACCCCTCCAACCGCGCGAAGAACATGGCGCCGCCACATATGTACACTGCCATGATGATGAGACACATGGATATGGGCACGGTGACGGTGCTGAGGTCGAGCAGGGAGTCGGCGCCGCTGGCGGCGCTAGTCGACCGCTCGGCCTCGCTGCTGTCTTCCGGCTGGCTGCGCTCCGACCCGAGCTCGTCCGGCCAGCGCTCGGGCCGCGCCGCCTCCTCGTCGGCCAGCTCCGGCTCGACCACCATCTCCAGACGCGCCGGCTGGCACTTGCACAGCTTGGCGTATATCCACTTGAAGCTCTGCGCGAGAACGCTGCCGATGTTGGAGAGGTACAGCAGGAACAGCGGAAAGCCCACGCACGTGTAGAAGATGGTGACAATCTTGCCCATGCTGGTGCGCGGGGCGATGTTGCCGTAGCCTGCGGACAGGGGCAGTCAGTGTTGGTGAGTGTTATGGGCACCGGTAGCCGCTGACCCCCCCCCCCCCCCTCTCCGACCTGTCCGCCCTCCCGTCAGCGGTAGGTCGCCAGTTAGTGTACCCAGCCAGAGCAAAGCATCCGAGATATTGGCTGGTATTGGTCGCCTTCACATGGCTGCGTTGTACCTTCTGGGCAGGATTAAGAAACCAAGCCAGCGAAGGAGCATGTGACTGAATACTCCCCTCTCACTCCATTTAAGTGGATGGGCCATCGGATTTTTAAAGGTATCCATCGAAACACCATTACCATTGCGATCAACGTCCGCAGTGGGATGTTGCATGCTAAATAAATCCATTGCTACTGGGGTGGCCGCCGGGTTTACATCAGCCACTTGAGTGCCGTTCTGCTGTTGATCTGGAATTGCGACTATCGGATGGTAAGGGTCATGGCTCCCACAACAAGCACCAGTTGGCGTTAACTCCGATCCAAGAAATCTATGCGTTCAAAAGGCTCAGATTTAATCTTTAAAAAAAATAATGAACGTTCAGTGCGCATTACGGGCGCAAAAAGGTTACCACTTAACTTAAGGTCAGTATGCCACAAATTCGCATGACTGAGGCACGTTTCTAGCACGCGCTCGAGTGGGGGTCAAATTCACCCCCCCCCCAAGGGTTTTCCAGAATGGTTTCCGAACGGCGCGGCGTAACCACGCCAAATTTTGCATAGCTGTAGACAATTAAATAGCGGATCGTTTGACATCAACAATTTAGATGTGCCTTGTAAGGTTGCTGACTTATGGCAGGTCAAAGTCAAGCCATGGTTTAAGCGAAGGCAATTTCTAGGGAATCGTTCAATCTGATCCAACAACGGAGCGTAAGACGAAGCCATGCATCTCTGAGATACTTTCTTAGGCAATACAACAGTTGAATAAGCAATTAAATTGACCTAAGGTCAGGCAAGAAAGTCACACCAAGGTCAAAACCAACCTGTTTTGTTACTCAGGGCTTGCTGTATGGGATAGTTTCTGGTGCTCATTTCGAGCTTATTGATAGCAGGAACCTCATTATACACCTTCTATAAACTTCTTTGAGGTCAGAATAGATCATTGACCTAAAATGACTCAGGTCAATATTTTTTTATAGGAACATGCTGCCTACCGTAACTTTTGTCGCTTAGTCAAATGCAAAACTCAAAGCAATCTTGTATTCATTTTGGTCACCTGGACCTTCAAAAGGTCAAACAAGGTCACTGACCTTGAATGATAATGTGACCTTTTGCTTAGAAACGGTTATCTAGGTTCTAGGGGGACCTTAGGGACCAACCTGGAACTTGACCTTTTTTGACCTCTTTTGACCCCAAGTTCATGACGTAGGAACCTGCACCTTTGACCTGAGTGAGCTCACGTACTGGTTAACACACCCTACAAATTTGGTGTCTCTAGCTTTCTTAGTTCCCGAGATCTCAGCGGGGTCAAATTGCCCCCCCCCCCCCCCACCCGAACGAAGGGTATCTAGGCGGCCACTTGGGCGCGTGTTAAGTAATATAAAATGGTATCATTTGAGTTAGCTGAGCTCATTTGGGTTAGCTAATTTGTGTGTTGTGTGAAGAATTGATTCACTCAATAATGACGGTCAGTTTGTTTATTTTGCTGACATCCATACATCCAAAGTTACAATACGGACGGCAGTTGCACTGCTTTTCTCACACATACGTGCAATGTCCGCCCATGCGACATCTGCCCGAGACACCCGAGCGCGTGTTAAGGACAGTGTTAGGTCACAAAGGTTCACAAATTTAGAAACCATTGCTTTAGAAACCGTTAAGATGCATTTCAAACTTCCCAGCGCTGTGTCTTCGTTGGTTAGTTTGAGCCCCAGTGTTGTGGGTCAAGGCAAACATCGTGGAGCCGAGTCCCCAGACGTATAGGCTCCGCCTACGCTCTGGAACTGATAATTGGCACGCGACGCTTCCTAATCGACAGACCGCATGCGATGGTAACACCAAACGCTGTAGGTTATCGTGGAAAACTGTATAAGAAACAACAAAATGAGTATCATCACAGCCTTTACCAGTTGATCAAGCGGCCACATCTGTGTGTATGTTCGTTATGTGGTCAAGAACAGCCACCAATTACCGGCAAGTCAAACATGCGGTTGTCATAGCAAGGACACACGCGACGCACGCAGCACTTACATGCACGCGCATGCTTACGTGCTTACCTAGAAATGATTTACCAGGACAAAAAGGCACAAACAGTATAGGAAAGACCAAAGAGGCCATGGCACCAGAAAGTCGATCCGCACAAACGACCTGCATTGGATTTGTGGGAAGACGAAGTGCTTAAGAAAGCAACACTCACGCAGACAGTTTTAACATACAAGTCTGGTCAAAATAAAGGTCACTCGGGGTCATGATAGGTCACTGGCCTTATCTCATCTGCAGAAGGTCAAATAATCAAATCTATTTGGCTCTCTCTGCTACTTGAATTTAACATCAGCGTACAAAAGTATCTAAAACCGCATATTCCTCGAAGCAAAAGGATCATCTAACTCATCTTAGGTCGTGACCTCTACTGACCTCCATGAAGTCAAAATAAGAGGTGTGCTGACGACCTTGCGACCAAAGAATTCAAAGTGAGAGTCAAAACTATGTCATTCAGCAAGTCTTTCAGCAAAAAAGCGGCATGGTTTCATATTAATCTGATTTTGGTATCTTATCGAATGCCAATGGAATTGGCTGAAGTCGTAATTTGAATTGTTTAATTGTCTACGAAGCCACCTCAATTATGTTTGGCTTCGCCAAACACTCCTCTGTCACATCAGCCTGAAAAATTTCCTGAGAATTGCCTGCGCTGACAACCAATGCCTGAATTTGACCTGGCACAGGTCAGCGACCTTAAGAGGCACATATTTTCTTTTGCATTGGATGGATTGTTCAATTATCTGCAGCTGGCAAAGTTTTGTGTTGCTGCGCGATATCGTTTGGAAGTTATTCTGGGAAAAAACTCACTAGGGTCAAATAGATCCCACTCGACCGCGTATCAACACGTAACCTGTGAGGTCAAGTGGGCACCCCTACGTTTTTCAGAATAACTTCCGAACGGTACGATGTGGCGACGCCTACTTTGCACAGCTGTTGAAAATAAGGAGGCATGCCTGTGTTGCTCAAAATGAGATGCGTCCATAAAGGTCCCCTAAGCTGTGGTGTGCCCAAGTCAGGCCATGGTTGCCAGCTTAGTGCAACTTTCAAGCTAATGCTACAGCAGAGTTGCAGCGAAGGCATGCGGCTTTTGAAATGGGTTTAGACAGTTCGGCAACTGGACATAGCAAACAGCCAGTTCCAATTACCTTGAATAAATCATAAGGGCCAAAGATGCAAGGACCAAACGGTGTTTTCATGGAAAACGTGTTAAATAAGGTAGATTTATGCGCTTATTTTGAATTCCGCAATCCCTAAAATGTGAACGTTTTCTTTTGTTGACTTTAGGAAAGTCGGAAAATGGCATTTACCTAAAATGGCCTTCACAAACCTTTTTTTGGAAAAACTCTGCCCACGGTAAATTGTTTTGCTCAATTTTGAAACCTTAAGACCAAAATGATTTCGAAGTGTGAATTTGACCTTTCAAAGGCTAAATAGCATCCCTGACCGGACATCAAACTTACTAGCCTTTTCTTCGGCAAAATATATCGGTTCACGTAGGCCGCGTGGGAACATCTGAGAGCAATTCCATCACAGACCTCCAGGTCAACTTTTTCGCGTTAAGGGGTAAGGCAAGGCAACCTGATCTAGAGCTGTAGAAATGTCATGAAAACGGGTTCAACTAGAGTACTACCTACCGCGTGAATTTATGTTTATGGCTCTTCTACCTAATCATAGCTTAGGGGGTCAACTTCAGCACCATAACCCTCCACCCCATTCCGTCGAGCACATCGTATTAAATCGTCCACTAAGACGCGTGTCAAGGTTTCAAGCCTTTCTCCCGTACAATTAGAAACGTGAACGTTGTCCGCGTTGCCAAAATATTTTTCCTGCAAGATTTTAAGCAAAATCGTGCTGATTTGCACAAACATTGAATTTCAACGTGGACTTTTCCAGATAGGGCTTTCCTGGATTAACATTAGACACGCATCGTCACTATTTGCCGGGCTGTCGAGCTCGGGAAGGTGGCACCCTCTCTTTGCTTTGATAAAGTGGCCTGCTATCCATGTGTTTGCATTGCGTTGTATTGTATTTGTGCACGGTCGCTGTGGATAACATGTGGATAACCGTGCATAAATGTTATTTACGCACGTGTTTATTTATGTGGCATTACGATTTTCTTCTTTTTTAATACTTTTGCCCGGAAACCCGTAGATTAAAGAGTACTATTTCTTACCACAGTTGTGACTACGTACCCTAGTTAACACGGACCTTACTTTGTGCCGGAAGGCATCATGTGGCATTATGATTTTCTTCTTTTTTAATGCTTTTCCCCGGAAATCCCGTGCATTAAAGAGTACTATTTCTTACCACATTTGTGACTACGTACCCCGATTAACACACATCTTACTTTGCGCCGGAAGGCATCAACTGTTTGAACGTAGATCGTTCCTTTGACCTCAGCAGGAAGTAAATTCATCGGATGTGACTATAAATTCATGAAGGTAAGGATACGCCATCATAATATTGCTATTTTGAGGATAACACGGCGTAACTTTGCAGTTTTGGGATCAGCAATGGTGTTAAGCCCTGCGACGAAGTCTTAAATTCAGTTTTCTTCTGCGGATAAACAATGGAAGCTCAATGCTCTTCGCCGGTGCCAACCAATTTCAGCTGGGAATCAGTCATCGATCATGTACAAGTCACCTCCACGCGCTGTTCGGTAGGCCAACAACTCCACCCCGTCGCTGCTGCGTTTTCTTGCGGGCATCCCCTCATCAGCGACCGAAATATCGCAGCCACCTTTATGATAACGGGCGAGCGCTGCTCCCTCGGTCGGCGGTTAAGCGTCGGCAGTAACTCCCGACCCCTCTGCCAAGATTAATAATGTATAATGCATGGGCGTATGAGGCGCCGCTGTGGGGTGGCTGGCGGGCGGCGGGCAGGCCAGCGACGCTCCCGTCCGCGTGTGCCGCTGGTCGGATCTGTGCCGCCAGCCGCCGCAGGTCCGGCCAGATGCCACACGCACTCGCGCCCAGCCGCTGCCAAGACCAGAACGGAAGTCTAGCCGACTTGGCGGCGAAGGTGGTGCTCGCAGTGCCTGAGACGCGCCAGTCAGAGGGAGCCATGCTCGCACTGTCTGTGACGCGCCACTTGGGAGCCATGTCGCGCCAGCCGCTTCGGCGCGCCGGCAGACCGGCCGAGCTTACGTCCTCGTCGGTTCCGTCCACTGAAAGCTTTGCAGCTGGTATAAAAAGTCCGTTTCTTCCAAGTAGCGACTAGAGACGTAGCTTTCTGGCCCACCAACTCACCCTGTTTGGCCCACCTATAGCTGGCCGACTTTTGTTCAGGTTGAGGGTGGACTTACCTTCAAAGCCGGGTGACTCTGAAATCGCCGGATTTTGCCGACTGTCCTGGGCTTTTGTGGGCTTTCAGCGGGCTTTTACGGTCTGAAAATTTTTGGAACTTTGTTTTTGAAATTTTCTCTCGGTGCATTTTGTTGGAAACCTAGCATGAGCAAATTGTCGCGTCAACATTATTTCCGTGAGCCGTGTGAACATTTCGTGTGCATGCAACACAGTGTGCAAACATTCGGAATGACCATGGTGGTGAGGCACAGGACAAGTCAGTTTTTATCTATATCCCTTAATGGCAGATATTGTATGCGTAAATGTCACAACGTTGTGCACATACGCAGCTGTTTCACCGGAAAGAACTGAGCCACTGTCCTGCCAAAGCATTTGTCCTCACCATGAAATTATGTTCCAGCTATGAACGAATTTTTCACCAAAATGAGCAGGGAATTGTCGTTAACTAATCCCCGGCCACAGAATTAGGGCGTCAGGCAGCCTCACAAAGCATGACCTTCACATTGCGAGGTCATGAGCGCATGACCTCATGACCTCGGAGTAAAACCAGGCTAATGAAGCAATAGATGCGTTGATATTTCGACAAACACATGCTGCCGGAACATTAGTGCATCTATACCTCCTTTCCCCCGTTTTTTTTCGGAGGAATAAGGTTTTTACATCTGTCTTATCTATGTGCACAGTGTTTCTTGCAAATGCACTTAACAACTTACAGAGTTCATGGTATATTTGATGACAGCGATGCCAAAGCCCAATTCACCTCTCGTCACGTCAACTGATCATATAATTTGGAAATGTCAATGCATGTTTTTTCTATACTCCACGTCAACCATATATATAAAAGCACGCGATACATACAAATGTGACGTGCTATTAAAGATATAAGCCAGTCAAAACACCCTGTCGTCATGACGCGGATGTTTTCGGTTTTTAGCCGAGATAAAAGCAAGCCGAGACAGACTTCTTTAGGTTCAAGCCATGTGGTGAAACAGACAGTACAAAGCAAAGTGGGGTACACTTTAAACATGTAAAGAAGGAGGACCTCCAAGTGTAAGACGTATCACGCCGAGCAAATAGTTACAGGTCTCTTGAGTGAAAAAGTCCTTGAATCCGTACGCACGCTTTTCGTGAAAAGCTGTAAATAGAGCACGCCTGTTACTGGGCCCAAATATAACATCTCCAAAGATTGCTCATCACCGGAGATGAGCACCAAAAACATTGTTTTTTTTAGAGAGGTGCTGCAAGCACGGCCGAGATTGAGGCCTCCACATGGTCTACACAAACTAAAGAGCAAATAACCCGACCATTTCCTGGAAAACATTTAGCCAGTTACCGTAGCTGAATAGACATCTTAATGTGGAAATCGTCTTTCGATGTCAGCCGCTTAAATCTTCTCATCGTGTAATCGTCCTTCGACGCGAGGGGGTCCACGCATACTGCCAATATTCATAGCGTGCAGCGCAAAGTGCTGTTTATAGCGTATGACATTTCCATTAAGCACGGTCCGCATCCGTTTCTAGCAATGGCATCATAGCAATCGATTCCAAGACACCAAAAGTAACCAATGATGGCGAAGAGACAACACCTTTTTAATAGCAAGTCTCTTACGAAGAAAGGCCCTCCAAATATGTTAAGATATGCGCAAATGAGAGTTAAATCGTATAACTTTCAATAGTCAAATCCGGTCATACATATTAAAATTAGATCGAGCCAGCCATTGGATGATCTGATATTGCAAAGACCACCAGCACAATAGTAATGCAATTCAGAGTGAAATAGCTAGTAAGTACAATCAAAGCACGTCTAGAAGTACGTTTCATGAGTAAAATAAGCAATATTTGCCACTTTCGAACAAAATGACGCCGACATGATCTCGAGCGTGAGGTCATATACTTTGAAACAGCAAGGTCACAAACTCCAAATTTGCACAGCGTGCGCAAAATTGATGCACCCTTAACGAAACAGATAACCAGAGATAACTACTCCTAATTTCAGCACCGCGCTTAAAACCATTCGGAAGATATTCCGAAAAAGCCCTTGGGGGAACTCTAAGGCCTAAGGCAACATAGGATGGGGTTCAACAATGCTATCGAAAAATACATTTGACTGTGCATAAAACACCTAACACCTACTCATTACGCACCTTCCCTCCGTCCGCCCCCCCCCCCCCCCTCCCCCGCCCTCCATTTGAATAAAAAAGCACAGTGCACCCGAACACTTGGGTAGGTACGACGCATAAGTCGCTGCTAAGAAGGTAATCACGTCATCGTGGTCGGGGGGAGCAAGCCAAGTGTAGCGCCTGATCGACCCCGATAACCCAGCCAATGAGCGTCTTCTTGAAAGACGAAGTGGCGTGTCTTCTGGCTACAGCTGGGCAGTGGAGTGCCCCATCCATTTGCATTCGCCACTTATTTTACTAACTGGTGGCTAGTAACCGTGCACTGACCGGACAAGCAGCTGGAGTGGATCGGTTGTTCACTGTTGTTGATAGTTACATTGTTGGGGCTGTGCCTGCCACAATATGTGAAGGTTGCCAGAATACCGTGCCGGAAACGGAAGGCAAGAGGTTTGGCGGAATGGTGTCACAACGTTGTGTGTGTGTGTTGACAAGCAAACAACCGAGGCAAAACGTTCTTTAGAAATATTGGCGCTTGGATCAAAAATGTCACAAATGGCAATGCTGTAAATAAACAACATACGAACCGAGACCACCAGTACGAAATTGCCAAAACTTGAGAAATTCGTTGTCGCGCTCTACCTGATCTGTCATCTGTCATCGGTCCGCTAGAGGCGTGGTCTGTTACAGCAGTACCAAGTGGAGTAAATTCGTGACTAGCCGGAACAATAGACTTTTTGGTAACTCTGGCCATGAGCCCACTCCCACCTCTTGAACATTTACCCCTCTCTTTTTGTGAGATCAGTATTAATGAAGCTGTTAATCATTATAATACCAGTAAATCAAATTGATTAGACGTAAAGAACAGATCATAAGGCGCAAAGATAGAACGGATTAAGCGTATAGTATTATCGACGTGTTACATGGATCGCGGCGCCGTTTGCGCCATTCGCCAGCACCGCCCACGTGATTGGCCGCATTTTCTCTTGCTTTAGACTGGTTGAGATGTTTCCGGTCTTGAATGCATAGTTGAAGGGATGTTAAACACTTGAATAGATTGAGGCAAGCATGAGGCATGACGAAATAAGCTCACTTGAACCTACTGAATTGCTTTGGAGTGTTAAAGACTGTTCTAGGCAACGAAATCTTATCATTCAAGAATGCGTTGATCAATGCGTTATCGTTTGATTACGTCACATAATGTCTTTATGACGTCATGTCGCCGCCAGACTGGCCGTTTGTCCAGGGCAGGATGTATGCGCCAGCCACGAGTGTGCCGAGAGGCCCTCCGGAGGGGGACCCCGACCGGGCACCCAGCGCGCACCCCGCGGAGGGTCCCTGAGTGGGCTAGGATCGGTGGTTGCCCCCCCCCCCCCCCCCCAGGCGCATGCAGTCCTGCTCCACCGTTCTCCAGTCTCCTTCATCACATAGCCATGAAATGGTCCATACTGGTCAAAAGGGCCCCAATCCAAATAACCAATAACCAAATCATGTTCGAACATCCGCCCCTTTAGTCCTCTTCTTCGCTTCGTCCTGCATCCTCGCGGCATCCCATTTGTCCGTTGCAGGCTGCATGCAGCACGCACGAGTGAGCCGAAAGGCAACTGGTGGAATGCCCCAGTTCGGACGTCAGGCACAAAACCCGCAGAGGGATCCCCCTGCGGGCCCAGTCTCAGAGCCCAAAGTGAGCCGAAAGGCCCCTGGTGGAATGCCCCAGTTCGGACGTCGGGCACAAAACCCGCAGAGATCTCTCTCTGCGGGCCCAGTCTCAGAGCTGCGCCCCCGGCGGATTTAGTCCTGTCCCACTAGTATTCCATCTCCTGCATGACACATCCTTTGATTGAGATTGAGATTGCGCCCCCCGGTGGGTTTAGTCCTGTCCCACTATTATCCCATCTGCATGACACATCCTTTCATTAAGATTGAGGTTGCGCCCCCCCCCCCCCCCCCCACCCCGGTGGATTTAGTCCTGTCCCACTATTATCCCATCTCCTGCATGACGCATCCTTGAAATGGTCTTCATATTACTAACCGAATTATCTTCAAAACGGCTATCTCAGTTCAAATCCAATGCGAATGTGGAGCACTCCCTTCAAAGTGCCTCGCCATGAACTAACCAAGCTGTTGCCAAATTCATCCCTTTAAGTTTAAACGAGTCCGTTGGGACCCAGCGATTTACCGTTATGCAAACCCTCTAAAGCGCATGCCATTCCTGTCGGAAGGCTTATCGTTCATTGCTTTTTTGTCGGCATTTGCGCTTTGATTTTTTTGTCGGCACCCGCGAACAAATGACTGACATCGCTCAGGGTTTAACGTCTCGCTAAAAAAGAAAACAGGAGAGCAAAAAGATCGCCGGAAATAAGGCTATCAGACACTTGCTCCGGCCATGTGAATAATTTTTTAGCTACTCCGAATTCAAATATAAGGAACAATCTGTTGGACCACTTGAGAAATATGGAAGGCCGTTAGTGGAGTACAGGATATTGTACATGCTCAGTAGCAGGCAGCTTTCTTCAGTTTTTACAAAGGAGTCCGTGTGAGATCTCCCTGACAATAGGCAAAGTCTGACAAGGCCGTCTTCCAGATTTGATGGTGGCCGAGGGCATGGTCAGGGAGAGCGTGAAGGAAATGAAGGTTAATCAGACGGCCAGACCTGACCAGATATATGGAAGAGTGTTGAATGAATGTGCCAGGGCTTTAGCATATCCTCTTATGCCAAAATTTAACAGGTCATCGAGTTTTCGGAAGTACCTGAGGATTAGCGCAATACAAATGTAATACCGATATTCAAGAAGGGGACCAAAAAGTGTCAGCAACTACAAGCCTGTCCACCTTGCCTCCCTAGTATGTAAGATTTTGGTTAGCATTCAGTTACACTAAGATAGACATCAGTCGATAAATAGTGACCACAGTGGTTTTCTGTCTGGTAGGTCCTGCTTTTAAAAAAAATCTTCTGGAGTTCATGGAGCACATTAAAGTCATGTAGATAAATGCAATAGTTCAGATGTTATCTAAATTTTAGGAAGCCACTTGATAACGTGCCACACCAGCTTCTTTTATATCAGTTAAAATCGCATGCCATTGAAAGAAACGTTCTTGGATGGGTAGAAACGTGGCTGCAAGATACAAAACAAGGACTAATGCTCAGTGGTACTAAATCTCAGTGGGAGCTAGTAGAAAGTTGAGTTCCACAGGGTTTCATGTTGAGTCCTTTGCTCTTTTTTAGTTTAACTTTTAACTACTTTAACTTTTTAATTACTTTAACTACTTTAACTTTCTATCCAACTTCAGGTTAGTCTAAGAGTAGTGAATCACTGGCATGGACTGCCAAACAACTGGTAGGAAGTCCCCCCCCCCCCCTAACTGGTAAGATTGGTTCAAGGATGGGTGAGAAGCCTTGCGAAGGCCAAGCTCGATCGACCTTTGCGGCTCTTTGTTGGCCTGATGTCTATGTGTGAATATGTCTATACGAAGAAAGCCAACGATGGCGCGATCACAGCCCTTTTCATTATCACCGTAAAATTGCAAACCCTGCGAAATGAAAAGTGAATAATGTCTGTGGTCATTTTAGCGAGTGGTGGAAACACACATCGAAATATTCCACAGAGCTGCTCATGTCACCCAAGTTTCCCACGGGCGACGCCGCCACGCCCAAGCAAGCGAATATGTCAACGATGGGTGAGAGGGGTAACCTGTCAACCTGGGGTAACGAAGCAAGCTATCAGCTCCTCATGTGAAAAAGGGAGTCAGACGCCCCACCAAAACGGCCTTGACAGAGATCCGAGGAAGAAGGTCAAGGAAGGTCTCGGGAGCTGCCAGAGCGCGCTGAGCAATCTGCCACCTGACGGTGACTACAGGAAACTCTGTGCTTTTTGCGGCTGGCGTTGACTTATACTCTTTTTAGATGCGTTGTGTACTAATTTTGATTATGTGCGCATGATGTTGACAATGTGCCAAATTTGTCTGATTTCGATGCGAAAGTCCATTTTCACAAATTTTCTCCATCTGCGCCATCCTTCTTTTCTTGGCTAAGGCATTTCTCAAGTTCCTTCCATTCCTCTCGAAACATGCTGCAGACTATCTCGTGACAATTCGTTCCGTGCTAGTCAACAAGATTCATGAAATCACACTAAACAGCAGCGATCAGGCAGCTCGAAAACACGAATGAAATCAGTGGAGGAAACTGGAGCGTTCGACCTTTTGAAACATACGTGCGAAATGCGCTTGTGAACAGATGTTACCTTCGCATGATTCAGTTGCCATGCAAATTGTGGTGGACCCCAAAGCAAATTCCCGCATGCATCTCTGCCAGAAAAAATCAACCCTTGCGGGCTGCAACTCACCAATGGTAGTCATCACAGTCAGTGAGTAGAGAAATCCGCCAGAGAAGGACCACTGCGTGGTCACCTCCGGCCTGCCGTCGTATCCATCGCCGACGGCGGCCACGATACTGTTCTGGAACTGCAGGATCTTCTCGTCCACGAGCTCGGTCCAGTTGCCCTCGAACATCACATTTAGCGCGCGGGTTATGTCCCACAGCTCCTGCACAGTAGCGTGGCGAAGCCCGATCACCCGGTTATTTGGTGTCAGTTTGTCCTCGCCCTCGATCTTTTGGAACACTATGGCGCCCACAATGGCGTATCCTAGAAACAGCGCGATGATGCCGACGTTGCTGAAGACGAAGGCGGTGACTGCGCGGCAACAGTCTTTCACTTGTTCGCTGGTGCTCTTGTCGCGACGCCGCGTCCGCCTGCGAGTCGCCATTCTCCCGCTAGCTCCCCATCGCCGCACATATTAGCAGCGGCAGCGGCTGCGGCGCCCGGCGCAGAGACCACAGAGAGCCGAACCGCGGCGGCAGGGGCGCGCCGACCACCGACCGCCGGCCGACATACGGACGGCCGACCACTTCCTGCAACACAGAGACGCCGTCACATGGGAGCCCGACATACGGACGGCCGACCACTTCCTGCAACACAGAGACGCCGTCACGTGGGAGCCCGACATACGGACGGCCGACCACTTCCTGCAACACAGAGACGCCGCCACATGGGACCCCGACGTACATGCGGCCGGCCACTTTCTGCAGCACAGAGACGCCGTCACACGAGACCACGATGTACGGACGGCCGACTGGTTCCTGCAACACAGGGACTCCTTCACACGTGACCCGACGGAATGGCAACCGGCTATTTCCTGCAGCACAGAGACTGGTGTTGATATACTTTGGAAAAGTCGCTTCCAGCCAGCTGAACGCGAATCTCCACAACAATGACATTCTCAGCCCTGCTCAGCAATGCCTATGGGCAGGGTAAGTGTACTGAGAACGCTCTGCTCGACGCTGCCTGAGATCTGGTGTGGAACATTGACAGCGGAGAGATATCTTCGCTTATAGCTGTCGACCTACCCAAGGCTTTCGACAGCGTTGATCATAGTTTGTACATAACAGAGCTTCATTGGTGCGGCGTTACCCTGATTGACTCAAAAATTATTTGAGGGTCAGAGGCGGAGGTGGGTGCGGGACTAACGATCTTAGCGGTAACGCGCAGAGTGCCCCAGGGGTCCATAGTCGGTCCGCTATTTTTCACTCTATTCACAAACGACTCGCCCAGTCATCTGTCATATGAACGCCTCATCTCATATGCAAATGACACTCAGCTCATGGACCAGGCTTCTTCTAGCAAGCAGTCTCAATGCACTAAAACGTCGTCTGGAAATATCAATTCGCGAACTTCAAGCTTTGTCAGCACAAGCTCGCTGAGAATGAAAAAGGGTAAAGCCGACATTGTTCTAATCAGTTCAAAGCTTAACATAAAGAAAATCTCTGATTTGCACTTTGCCATAGATGGAGACGCTATCCTACCTCTACGACGAAATAATTTTCTTCGGTTTGATCCTAGACTCTTCCTTGGAAAAGCATGTCGGCAAAGTAGTGCAAAATACAACGGAATTATTATCTTGCTGTACTGCCTAAGACAATATTGAACACTTGACATCCTGAAAACTATCATCGAAGGGTACGCTTGCCCACATATATCTTCCTGCCTATGCGCCTTGGGTGGCATGATCAAGTGCCAGGTGTACAAGATTTAAAAAGTTTACATTTTGCCGCAAGGAATGTCTGACATGAAACGCAGCCGGCATGTAACACCAACTCTGGAATCTCTAGGCTGGGTCCAGATTGATGACTTGGTGAAAGAGATGGACGTGCTGAAAGTATTCAAAGCCCCAAGACGCAAACAATTGTCCCCACTGTCCAATCTTTTATCAAGCCACGTCCCTCTTTTTCACCATGGAGGCGCGTTCCTCCATGTCGATGTTTTTCCACCTGCCCAGGTGCCAACTGGAACCTACCAGGTAACTCTGTCCTTATCGCGCCGCGGCAACTTGGAACTGCCTGCCTCCGACCATCACTACACCTTGATCTTTGATGGATCGAAAGCTCACATTTCAAAACGTAAATGTCTGCCCATGGGCCTTAGTTTCAAGCCCATGCTGATTACTTTTGATACGTACGTCGTATGCATGCATGTATGTGATTTTTGCAAGCCGATGTGGATCCCATCTACTTCCGATTAATTTTTATGTTTTGTATGTGTACTTCATTCGCCGTTGTAGGTGTACTCTAGGTTCGATATATTTTGTTGTCAATTACGAACATTTATTGGATCTATCGTTCGACTTGGCACGAATTTTATAGCATCGCATTTCATAGTAAAATCTCAATGCCACTGTATTTTACAGTATCACATTCTATAACATACTTTTTAATATCACATTTAGTTGTATGTTCCGTAGCATCGTCTTTTATATCATTTTTTTGTAATCTGCTGCAATGAGTAATTGAGTGCTATAACGAACCGAATCTAGTGAATGGAGTAACGATCCTAATACCTGAGAAGCCACCTCATGGATAGATTTCGAGCAACTAAATGTAAAAAGAGCGCATCACATGGAAACCGACGTACGGATGGCTGGCTTTTTTCCTGCAACACAGAGATCCCTTCACACGAGACGGAACAATACAACGGAACAAAAATAACGACGACCGGCAACACGCGGCAATAGTACAACACCGCAACTTCCTAAGTCGATTCTGATTCTGATTTCAGATGACCTTGACGTTTGTGTCAACTTCACTGCTGGCTAGCTTCCAAAAATAATTGAGGTCGACTTTGATTGTGTCTAAATGCATGACGCATGCTTTAAGAAGTTATCTTTTAATGGGCAGTAGACAGGCAGTCACGTGCTCCCTTGCAGCAGCCAATCATACATATCTGACAACGCATTCTATACTTTGCAGCAGCTGATGTGCGGCCACTGGGCAGTTACCATACTGCGGTAGGAACACACCGGTGGTGTGTTCCAGTGTCTGAAATTTTCTTGACGACAGCGAATCGAGCAGTGAGTTTCGCGGCGAGAGGCACGATCTCTGACTCTTTGATGATGAAGAACCAGACGACGCTGATCATTTCTGTCAGCGAAGTTCATGCATATCCCTGCGCTGAGAATGTGGTATTACATATCTATGTAGTCAATGATGACTAATCTGACAACCAGTTGTCGGGCAGGCAGGCTCCAAGATGACCCAAAATTGCACAAGAAGGCTTGCCACTTCGGGCCATCGCCAGGGACAGGAAACTCGCGATAGAGCGCCTGGCTGACCGTGTCGAAGAGGAGCTGCATTTGAATCGGAACTACCCAACACGGTACCAGAAAGGCCAGTTAAGACATCTCAAGATTGTATTGAATATTGCATTTAATTTGTATATTAAACATTGTATATTAATTGTGCAAGGCTATACCTCAGATTGTAATGAAAATTGATAACAGGAGCTAAAGCTATATCTCAGATTGTAATGCAAATTGATAACAGGGGCTAGCTGCTGTGTAGAATCTTAGCGTCATAGCATTCGCGGCCTGTGGATGGACGATGCACACTTGAAACTGGGTGATAATTTCATCACTTATCCAGTGTCTTACACTGGTCCTTCCTGGTTTTTCCGAATCACCGGAACGACTCGTCCATCGCCGCTGGACAGCTGATGTACGGTCATCGGCCAGTTTCTCTGTTGCAGATGGAACAAACCGGTGGTGTTTTTGAGTGTCTGAAATGGTCTTGACTGTAGTGAACCAGGCAGCGAGCTTGGCGTCAATGGGCACGACCTCTGATTCTTTCTCGGCAACGGGTACGACCTCTGACTCTTTCTTGACAACGGGTACGACCTCTGATTCTTTCTCGGCAACGGGTACGATCTCTGATTTTTTCATGGTAAAGAATCAGATCCCGTCGGCCATTTTCTGCCTCAGGACAGGGCTCCCCTCACCACCCCATCCCAAACATAAATGCCGTTTCATGCCGTTTTGCCTGGAGGCGTATTTCAAGATTTCACCCAACCATCTTTCCAAAATCGGTGTAACGCTGAACATGGTTAGTGCGGCTCGGGTCGGGTGGGTGTCTGTTTTCCCCCTTCCCGGATGGAAACACATGGTGTAAGCGCGCTTGACATTGTATAGCTGTAATACGTTGAATAGCCAAATTGTTTATGTAAAAACTAGGTACGCTTCGTAAGGCCGTTGACCTTTTGTTGGTCATAGACCGGCCATTACTATCAGTGAAAGCAGTGCCTCGAGGATCATTGAATATGATGTGACAACGGAGTGCTAGACGTCGTTATACAATTTCGAGATGGTCTCTTCGACAATAAGACAAATACTATTAGGATTACGACCAGCTTGATTGTTCTTGGGTGAGGTATGAAGGCAAGATCTAAGTCAAAACCAAACCAGTTTTTGGCATTGCAAACTGTTATTGTGGTAAATCACTCTGATTTGCTCTGTTCCACATGTGAATGACGGTCCCGCATCCCGTCAGCTGATCTGAGGTAGGCTGCCTGTGCTCAGGCTGCTCTGAGGTCCACTGAAGCCCGCACATGAGTGCCCCACACCGGTCTGACACTGCAAACCCGGTATGCGTTGACAGAACAATGCGGGTCTCGCGGAACCGGCGGCCGGTGCTCGTTGCCGGTGCTATATTGTTTCAACGCTGGATCAACCTGACATGATTTCTCAACATCCATATTACGTTTGTATCTTTATTATTGTCGCGGTGGTCAGCACATATCTACGTTACTTCAGGCCCTATGGAGAGCCTCGGGCACCACGCATCGTGACGCGTGGACCAGACGAGGCTGATGCCGTGCTTGGTGAACTAAATGCACTAAATAACCCCAGATACGAGTTGTGAAGAGATGTGAACACTTACCAATGCATAGGAGCTGCATGCCAGCTCGTATGCGAACGCACTATTTCCCAAAGCAAAAATGAGTGCGAAAGGTCATGTTTTGAGCCGTGGAGATGTTATTTACACACTCATTCTATCGGGTATTATTTTTGTTTTGGAAAGACAAGATACGATGGATGTTGTCTGCATCATAAAAAGTTAAAAATGGACATAATGCAAAGTTGAAGCCATAACCTTCGGCATAAGTCACGCAGTGACTTTTTAAAATGGCGTGGTGATTTTGTTTCAATAACATCGCGCATATAGTTGTGGTCTTGAAAAGTATACATTTATACTACTCATTGCATTAGTATGTGTGCTACGGGGCTAACCAACGTGAAATTTGCTCATATAAACGCCTAGGGACATGTCTGGTCATCCATACGTCAAAATAACCTGAAATGCTATCACGTGGGTTCTACGCTTCAGATAATTTCTGAACCCAATTTTCTATAGAATCTGAGTTATGGTGACGTCAGTCACGCTGCGATGGGTGAGAGACGACGCGAAATTGTAACCTTAAGTTCAAACTAGAAGTCTTTCATTCGTGTTGCGCAGCACTTCCTTCAAAAGCTTGAAGATTTAAGACGACCACTTTGGTCTCAAAATGAGTGTATTCCCACCGTCCTCTGTATGGAGATGAGGAAGCTTTGCCCTAGGCTATTACCGCGGGAAGATGGTTGCCAAACGTCTCTAGACCAACGCGCATCGCCAGAAATTTTGACAGAAATGCCACTGAAAATGATTGAGTTAGTTTAAGACAACAACGGCTTAAGCCTGCGATCAAATGCACACTTCATGCCAAGCTGAAATACCATTGTACAATTTCTGTACGTTTTTTGGGGATGAGAAGTAGAGAGAAAAAGAGAGATCATGAAAGAGGGAAAGAGAGAGAGGGAAAGAGAGAGAGAGAGAGGGAGAGAAAGAAAGAGAGACAGAGAGAGAGAGAGACAGAGAGAGGAGAGAGAGGAGAGAGAGAGAGAGGAGATGAGAGAGAGAGAGAGAAAGAGAGAGAGAGAGAGAGAGAGAGAGAGAGAGCGAAAGCAAGAAGAGAGAGAGAGTAGAGAGAGAGAGAGAGAGAGCAGGAGAGGAGAGAGAGAGAGAGAGAGAGGGAGAGAGAGAGAGAGAGAGAGAGAGAGAGAGAGATGAGAGAGAGAGAGAGAGAGAGAGAAGAGAAGGCTGAGGAGTAGAGAGGAGCTGCTTAGGAATAGAGAAGAAGGCGCCTAGAGATCTAAGAGAGATAGATGGTCATCTATTTTCTTTTTTCGGTTGCGGGATATTAGAGAGAGCGTGAGGAGTGTTGGTGTTCTCTTGTGCCGGCCAGACACGACCCTGTCAAATGTTTATTTTTACCGTGAGCAGCTCAGTGTTCACTGAGGAGCCGCGGCGTTGGCTTGTGTGCCCGCGCTGGCTCCCACCATCTGGTGGCTGCGCATGTCCCTGGTGCGCAGGCCTGGCGGGAGTCTCGCGGTCGCGCCTTTTCAACAGATCCGATAGAGCCGAACTATTCTTTTAGTACTGGACTAAATAACGAGTGTCAAATTATTACACAAATAGTGCCGAACGCAAACGATGAAAGCCAAATGAACCTCGGCAAAAAATGAAAATGAAAAAAATGGAGCGATCACGCGCAAAATAATCAATCCCAAATCCGAAATGTAGGTTTTGCATGACGGAAAACTGCGTTTCGTTGGTTTCGGTTTGATTATACGAAGTCAAGTTAGATTCGCCGAACTGCATTAGACCACGCCAATAGGTTATCCAATATCAAACTGGGATGGTACAGTCCGAAACGTCGTGTCACCAAGCCTTCCGAAACACTGGTTATTTCCTCTTGACCGTCGTGTGGCATGATCCGTCTCCGGATCCACCAGCAGTACAGATGGGCCTATTTCCAGTATTTTTTTTTAGCAAGCATGACCTAATATTTGCATTTCGATGCGTGAGTATGGCAATAGTCAGCCGTCAATTCGCTTTTGATGCGTCAGTTTAACGACAGATCATTGGTTCAATTTTAACTTGTCAGTTTTAGTTTTGATACATGCCCTGTCCTACAACACCCCAGCCATATGTTGTCATATTTGCGTTTTATTTTCTGCCCCCCCCCCCCCCACACACACACCCTACCCACATCAGCCATTCCTTGTGAGATCCGCCAGTTTGCTGCGGCCCACCCGAAATGTCAATCAATTTTGATAGAGCTTCCATAAAAAGTGATAACGTGTCCATTGGTAGGCACGAGTGACTCCAGGGGCAAAAGATAGATACCGTTCGATAATCCGCTTTCTGTCCGGCCCAGTCGCCTCAAATCTCTACACCGGAGCTTAGGATACGAACATCTTCACAGCTTATGTCATGATTTCATTATCACCCGACCAAGCCATTTTTACATTTTTGCCCCACGAGGGCAATGACAGACTCCATCACTATCAAATTAAGATATGTAGAGCACCACGATAACAGCCCGCATGTTGATTGTTGCCTACGTTATCTAAATATCTCCAGTGTTTTGGCTACAGGTTAATACGAGACTGTACACGTGACGATGATCGCCTCAACTCTTAAAGGGAGCATGCTACCTTTTTGCACCTTTCACTTATTGCTAGATCAGATGCGTACGATTCGGTTAGTATTACCAGTGCTCTCGAAGTTCTTCTTAACAGCTCGGAATTTTTATTTGAAGTAGCCGCTCCTGCGAAAGAAATCAAACTGGACTACCTGCCCACCGCCATGAAAGCAATATATTTCAGACACTGCTTTTCCAAACGTGTGTGCTCTGTAATGTTTGCAGCACACTTATTTGACAAAATGTTTGGGCACAAAATAGCAAGAAAGCTTGAAATAATCCGTTAAGACAAACAGATACACGAGCACGAAGTTATTATCCTGCTAATTAACGGAACATCGTAATATGACCTTGATTTCTCGCCTATGACGCTCACCACAGAGCCTCTTTTCGAGGCGCACTTTGGTTTTGGGATTAGAAGCATCATATGGTCCATAGTGACGCACTGGTTCAAACTTCAACCAATGCGCTGCTCGGTAACAATTCTTGCCCGCTGGACCAATCATAAACGTTCTCTTATTCGCGCCAGCGGATGTGCCACGGCGATTGTCATGACGACGGCGGTCGTAAGTGCAGGGAAGACACGAAGTACTGTTACAAAGCGTTGACGTGTAAGCTGGACTCGAAAATAATTGAAATGTATATCCTTATTATGTCTTGGCGGTGCTGCAGTGGCCCTGCCTAGTGTTTTTATTAGACATTACTGGTCCTGAGGTTTCAATAGAGTATGTTTTTTTGAAATATGCCCACAGGTGAGACACAGATACATTGTTTAGGTCTTATCGGAAATGAGACGAAATGCTCACGCCGGTATGATTTCGGGACTAAAAACAAAAGCTATTTCGCAAGCACCAAAATCTTTTTTCTGATTTCCGGTTCTGCAATGTTCAGGTTTTTAGATCTAAAGAAACTGAGTGAACACTCATAGAAAGGACGGTAGTATTAGCCTCATTCCTCGGAGAGAAACCAGGAGAATGGAGACATAGTTAGGTTGATATTTACATCATCCTGTTTTTTCTCCGAGGAATAAGGCTAATGCTACTGTCTTATCTATGTGAATAATGTTCCTCGCTAACGCACTGAACAACTTACGAGCGAACACTCAAGTCACGGAAGCGCCATCACAGTTCAAATATCCGTTGACGTGCATGATATATGGTCCGATTCCCGGTTGGCGCTACTATGTGATAAGGAGGGTTCATGAGGCACAGACCGATGCAGTGGTCGTCTAAGCTGTCCAGCTGTACTTGTTTTCTTTTTTTGGGCAACATGTGATTTTTGAGATTAAGCTAGGCCGTTGTGGTCAGGCACATTTTGTGTTACTACATAATTGAAAAATAAGCTTGATTTTAAAAATATAAACGCTATTTGAATTTTCCGGTATTATTCTAGTTGCGTTATTATCAATCTAAGTTGTGTAGTGTGTGTCATCATCATAACGTTACTTAACTCAGTTGCAAAGGATATAATATCAGCAAGATCATGCTGACGTTAAGTGGCATAGTACGCAATCTCTATGTCACAAATGACATATATTATTTACTGGTTCTAGTTAAGTTGCGAATAATTTGTTTTCTATGTATTTGGTTTCTCACCTGTCAGGGCCAAACCAAGCCTGTGAGACTGATATTTCCTCCAGCGGTCCCATGGTGGAGCAAATACTGGCCTCTCAGACGAAACAAATGATATTCGACGAAATTCGGCGAACCTTCTTAGATGAAGTGCATTTGAAATCATGTGAAAAACTTGTATTCGGTCAAACAAAGTCACAGATTTTTGTCAATGTACTGCACTAATAGTCACAATGCAGATGTTACGTCATAAAAACCGTAGCTGGTCAAGCGTACTTAAGTTATGTAAGCCACATACTGCAGTTCCAAACACAATTCACAGGCGATGGCCGGAAGCCCAGATATTGCATTCAAGCGCTAGTATTTCCAGTTGCTGACCTTACGTGACCTTTAAAAGATCAGTACTCCTTGCATGAGTGAACCCATGTGCAAAACTAGTTGATAAAATGAACATTTGCTGATAAAGCTCCTCTGCACCGACGAGGGCTCCAGACTATGACATCGGTGATGTCAAAATCGATTGTTTGTACAACAAACAAGCATTATGTACCGATTGCCAAAAAGGGAACTGTGTTTTCGAGTTGTAGATAAGTCTGGCTGACATGGCCTTCATAAAAAGATCATAAGTAACGGCCTATTCGAAGAAAGTTGCTGAAGCGTCGACATGATAGTATTTTGTTACTAGGTTTGTTACTTAAAGACAGCATTATACTTATAACAGCTACGAAGATGTTTAGGAAAATGCAAAAGAGCACAAAGACTGCAAACCCACTACCCACTTTCGGGGCAGGGTTACTACAAATATCATGCCTGTTTCTAAACATAAGCAGTTTTTCGTGGCACGGTTGTTTTAATGGCCCTGGCGACGAAAACTTTTTTAGTTGAGCAATTCTACGCAGGCTTGATTGCTATTTGATATTCATATTGGACGCGCTTTTGTAATCGCAAAATGACGGCTAAGGCATCGCTTTACTTTAAACGACACTTTCCGAAACATAAACTGGTTAATGATCCGTTGTTTAACCTCCTCCCTGATTTGTCCTTTTTCATAATCCAGACTGATAGCGATGGGAGGGGGTCAATGAAACCACCCCTGCCGCATCCAAACTAAGAACGATAGAACCTAGCGAAAAAAAACAACAGCCGGATGGCCTCAACAGGATATCACGATTGGTAGCGAGTTAAATCATACCACTTTAATGAATTGGCTGCATCATGCATGACTAAACGTCAATATTTTTAGGAAATCGCACTTTTTCATCTTTCCGTGCCAATATTTACAAAATCATCCCGCGTAGCAGCGTGAAGTTTACACAGACGTGTTGATGGTTTAGTTCTGAGCACATTAACATTTAGTTTTGTATGTTTTGATCATGCGCTTAGGACGTACAACTACGTTAACGTGACAATGTTGGCCCGCCGGGCGTTATCAGTGGATCCGTCAGTTGCCGCCCGTCACCAGCGCCGGCCATTGATCGCCGTGCAGTGTTCCAAAAACAAAACACGACTCCTCGGAAACCAGAAGACTAGAAGCGCGTGTTTGATGTTGAAACACGCGTAACAAGTGACTCACAGGCGATCAAAAATATGGTCGTGATTATATGACATGCTGGAGAGATAGTCCTCGGAAAGCCTTAGGGCGGGGGTTAACCAGGGCTTACAAGCGATGACGTCCTGATGATGGTGTCAATCATGCGCGGACTGAACAAGCAACGAAAAAAAACGTCTTTAATTGTTTCTGCTGCGAATAAACTCACTTTATCACGCTCACAAGAAAAATGTAAAGTTTGAAAAACGGCCTCTTTGTCGTTTAAACAGCCTCTTAGTCGTTTAAACGCGCACTTAGCCTGTAATGATCACAGTTCACCAGGCGTCGCAGCCTGTCGCACCTTCGACCATATTTCCTGCAGCGATTCCCACTAATACTCATCGGCAATACTGAAACGACCGCTATGCTGACCCAATGACAGGCTATGGCTTCCCAAAACGTCCGAAAAGAGCCGATGACACTGTTGCGGATTGATCTCTCTTTCCGATAGTAGAACTTAACCGACGCGGTAGAATGGTTTCTGAAGGCGTCGTAGCTCAGCGTACTGCATTAAGTGACATAAGCTTATTCTAATTTTTCTAAATTTAGTTCGTTGAAAATTTTCAGCCTTGAATGAATTCACAACCGAGTGAAATCAAATTAAGACTAGCACAGGACTTGAGCCTGTTTGAAAATAAAAGCGGCATGGACCAAAATGTAAATCAGTAGTAGAGTGGGTGGAGGGGGGTCGTCGCGTGATGTTCGAGCGGAAACTCGAACGAGAGTCGGTAGAGCCCAGACCAATAGAGCTCTGTAGAGCCCAGCGGTGGCTCGGTTCCGCGGCTTGAAACGCTCGTTTCGGCAGTTTCGTTTGGCTAAGAAAGATGGAAGGTGTCTCGAGACGTATGGTTGATAGAAACGAGGGTAAAAAAGGGTGAGGAAAAAATGAGTGTGGTATCCGTGGATGAATAAGACCAATCAAGACCTTTGTGCACACCATAACATGCTAGAAAAAAAACACGAAAAAAGAAACCAGCCGAAAAAGATACTACCCGACAGTCAATTTGCCTCGGGTAGTTGTCTTTCCAGCTGCGTTAGGCTCCAAGGTAGGTATGAATTCAAGTACGGTCCTAACCTGTTGCGCTATCTAGATTCACGAGCAGGAATGTCAGGTCTGCCAAATTCTTGGATACCGAGGAAACGAACATTCTCAGGGCGGAACAGGTAAGATGGCGCCTACGGTTTTCAATTTCCTCGCGCGTGCTAGCTGGTAAGGCATGTGAATGCACGCTTCAGGCACCTGCAAGTAAGAAAATCAAGAGCGTGAGATACATTTGTGTTTGAATTGAAAATGTTTCCAAGCTGCAGACCGGTCAGAGAACTCTGGCCCACCAAAGATGGAGAGGTAAATAAAAACCCAAACACCAATATACAAAGCTAAAAAACTGTCACATGATATGTCATCTCCCATGCTGGTGTGAGAGAATTTGTGCACCCGTGAAATACTAGGCTGCATCTCAGCGGAGATTTTGAGTCGTGCCGTTCGGAACACAATGTCATATGTGCCCCTGAGTGTATAATCATGACTTTCAGCATACTGTCATGATCATCTGATTTGTACATCAATCATCCTCACTCCATGTGCCGTCGAACCTACCAACGCAGTCAACTTGAACCTTGATGCGCTTTCCAGATAAATTTCAACCCTGACCTCGGCAGATCAGCGATCAGATCGGTGTCACACCACATAACTACGTGTATGGCTTGAAGCGCACGCGTGAGCATGGTACAAGCCAGCAAAATGAACATCAGGCATCGCTTTTTGCACGTTTACATTTGACAAGGAACAAGTGTCAAATTGTGCTAACACTGTCAATATAATCGTATTAACAGCAAATTTATGGGCCTTTAAATCCGTCGTGACGATAAAAACCTTGAAATATTCATGCCTTGTAGCGCCAACGACATCTGAGTTCATCTGAGACTATGAGTACGCATGTCCTTACCTTTCATCGCGCAATGTTTTCAGTCAAGGTTTGCTGAATTAAAGCGATGGTGGATGACAGTGTCTGTTTTTTTTATCAATTACATTGAACGGCTTTTTTATCTTCTTGGTATGTTGTGATACTAACATTGACAACTTTGTGTTCTCCTCTGTTTCATCATTTATTATGTCAAGATTTCATTGTGTAAACATTTTCTAACATTGCACTCAGTAGAAATCCACACTGTCGAAAATGTTTGCATATTACCATTTTCCATTTTGCCTGCCGGTTATCCGTCTAGATAGTCTGAATATGTATCCTGTCAGTGTCGTAAATTGAGCATTGCTACTTTGCTTACACATCTCTGGCGGTATTTCTCGTGTCAAAATTATTTTCATTTGATCATTTCAATCTTAATACTCATCCCCCCGTCTTCCTGGCTTTCGCTCATCAGCATGGGACATCTTTCCATAGAGTCCCTAGCAATGCAATACTTGACCACGTGATGGGGTGGGTCACCACATGCATGCCCACATATGAGTCCGGTGGGGGCTGCTGGCCGCCACCGCCGCAGCCATCAGCGAGGTGACGGCCTCCCGTCGGCGGCCGCTGCAGCGCTGCGCCAGAGCCGCGCCGCGGCCCGGCCGGACCGCCGCGTCTGACCACATTCCGCGCTGGCTCACCAGACCGACCACCCTGCCAGCCTGGCCGGCTAATAGCCCGACCTGTGGACTGAGGCTAGGTCTCTCTGTGCCAGCCAGTCGAGGTCCACCATCGTCCTCCACTCTATCTCTCTCTCCCTCTCGCTTCTCGAACCAGCTCTCTCGGCCCGCAGCAGACATGGGAGCAGACCCATCAGCGTATCTTGGGATTAGAACCATGATAACTGATCCCGGGGGATCCGTGATCCGGAATTCACCGCCAAAAGCTTGCTGAAGGACTTGCTAGCTTCCGCCGGCGCTCGGTATTTTGCCAGCTTCTTTCGGGCAGGGGGTGCGACATCTTTCGGCCCACACCGGTCCCACTGAAGTGCCAGAGCAATGAATAACTCTGAGGATAACTGCAGTGTTTTTTTGTTGTTGCAAGAAATCCTGCTTGTTTCAGCCCATTCTGAGGCTGCTCTAATCCTCCCTTGTGCCTTGGAAGGCACAAAACCCCTCTAAAAAAAAAAACGAAAGCCGGAATATCAAACAACAACGTGAAAGTTTATTTTGGCCCCAGTTTGTCACACGATGCCCAAAATTCGCCCACTTTTCGCGAACAGATTACCAAAAGTTAGCAAGTATCGCGCATATTAGGATGCATTGGTCAGCAGCCGACAAGTTTGGATTGAGAGTATTTTCGGCTGTTTGCTTACCCTCTGCATAAAAATAACCACCAAATCGACTCTCCGTAGCTTTTTAAGCGATATACTAAGTGGAGGGGGTCTTGGAAAGTGTCTACATGTTGATAGAGTGAGTGCTCATGTGTTTACCAACGCTGATATTAGCAGGATAAAAATTGTGCCGTTTTCAGCCATTATAAACACAATCCATCGAAAGTTGTGTTGGGGTCAACTTACTTCGGCGCTAAACATGACTACTACTCTTACTTGGGCGCTGAAGGAAGTTAATCTGGCATAGACATTTTTTCACACATTATGAGTGACTTTTTGATATTTCTTTTTCATTTGTAAGAATCTTCTTGTTTCCCAGAACATTTTCACAGCAACATATTTTTTTAGATATTCGCTAAGGTACAGGTTGCATGCAAATCATGTGAAAATTTGCAAAATTTGAACACGTGTTGCAGAAAGCGAAAAATGTTAAGTCTGAGGCAAACAGGCGCGACGTGGAAAAAGGCACGACAAATAGCAGAGTTCGCAGTCGGGCCACAGAGAGTGCTTACGCACCGCCCCCGCGGGAAAAAATTAAAACTAAAATTTTTCAACCAGATAATTATGGAATCTGGTGCAATACGGCGAGTATCTGTCGCGGACCGGAAGACTCGAAACCTCCATCGGTTGTCACCACAGCATGCACCGAGCTGGATAGCCTTACGTGACTGATAGACCGGCTCCTGGTGAAGGCGGATGGAGAGCGACCTCAGGTCAACGTTGATGAGCCATCTCCTTCGCCTGAATAGCTGGCCGCGTGTGTGCCTAAGTTTGCTGAGCTCTGTCTAAAAAGCGGGAAGCGCTTCTTACTGGACGCAATAGCATACCTCGACACCTCTCTCCGCTTGCACTACGTGGCAAATGCCTAGAGAGAGGTCGGAGTGGTATCCATGCCGCCCCACGAAGCACATGGTTGGTCAAGCGAGCTGGCACTTTGGTTCGGCCCAAATAAGTCCTTCGCCGGTGAGGTGTACCCCCAGCGGCTTTAAGTGATCGTAAAGCGGGTACAAGCCAAACCTTGATAATGTGGCTTGCAACAACATGGAGCAATTGTGCGTGAGACGCTCACTCTCGGCTCCGGCTGAGCGAGCTCGGCGGCAGCATCACTGGCCGGCTGATGGAGCTCCCTTGGCTAGTTCTCAGCCCAAGGCCTCAGTCGACCAGGCTTCTCATGTGTTCGCCTGGAGCTCAGCCTTCGGGGCCTCCACCGGCGCGTCCGAGACGTACGTGCAGTCGAACGGCACTGCCGCGGTGCACTGTGCGGCCACTGCCGGACCACCGACTCCGCGAATAACACTGTCCAGTATTGGGTTGAGTTTTGCGTGAACAAATACAAACCAAACATGACAAAACATTTCCCACGCGTTTAAAGAATATCATTTCTTCGAAAATTTCATTAAAAAAACGCCTACTGTTAGCATACCTTATCCAGTGCCTGAACTCAGAATACATAAGCACAATGAAATGGCGCCGAGCTTGCGAGGGATTGCTCGCTCTTCGCATAGTTTCGTGACGAAAGAATCCTGTCTAAAATCGTAGCCAGCCTTGCGTTAAGACACTTTGCTGTTTGCAAATACGCGCCAGCGACTAAATGCGGGCGGATACTGGTAGTTATCACTTGGTGCGTCTTTGTTGAGGTTTCAAACATATGAGCGTCCCGATAATTTTCATATCTTTCCTTATCACCATTGGCTGGTATTTCTGTGTGACGCCAAATGACGACATTAATCAAAGACATGAACAATTCAGCTGCTTAGTTTTGAACGTCTAAAGGTTTGCTAAGATTCATCCTTGCACGCTTTTTCAGCTGGTCGCGTCCGGGTAGCTGGTTCAATCGTGTCATGCAACGTCGCAGCCCATGCGATCAACATCAGAAAGGCAGAATTGCGCATAAAAACGCAACAAAAAGAAGCAATAAGGTGGACCATTACGTTGCACGAATTTGCAGCAATATGTGCAGCACATCATGCACATTTGAGCGAAATCCATTAGCTTCCCGGATGTAAGCTTTTTTGTGTTCATTTTAAGCCAATGCCAGACTTAAGCAGCCGGAGCAGATAAAAAAAACCAGCTGCGTGGTGTAAACTAACCGTGCTGCCTTCAAGTGCTCTATTCAGCTTAACTGCCAAGGTAAGTCAGATTGCTGGTACATGCCACAGCAATCACCATCATCTAATCAATGGTCCAGCCGCCACCTGTCAGTCTACAGTCCGATCAAGAGCAATGGATCAGAACATAATGCGCAGTCGCCGCCCTGCCGGCCGGGCAGCCCCTTGGGATATCCCCGGTACCAGCAGACGTTACCTACATGTGTACATACTCCGGCAATCGTGAGCCCATGGATTCACAGAATTTTGTGCGCGATAAAATTTCATTACAGTGCCCATGTGACACAGCGGACGCGTGTATCAAATACCGGTGTCAGTCACTCATTATGAGTCATGACACCAGCGTCCCAGTAAAGCCAAGCTTACTGTACGGTTACGACGTCACACACAACTGCACTGCCTCCGTTTTGCTCCTAGACTTGGAAACACTAAGCCAGTTTGGCCACTCCACAACCCCGTGATCAGACGCGGGTGCCCCCACGGCCGTAACCCCGGATATGACAGGCTTCGTGGCCAGCCGGCGTCCTCAATAAAGTGTCCTCGTGCAAATCCGTGAGCAATCGGAAGTGTCCTCAATCATAAGGTAAAGGAGTATCCCGCTCCCCAAAAGGTGGCCATGGGCGGCACATTGATGTGTGTGACGGACACCAAAAATTTGTCATACAGGCATTTCAACAAGGCCGTTCGAGATGCTAAGCAGACGGACGGGCAGAAGATGTTACCGGCTCACCATAACTAACATCGTGTTCGCACTGTGTCAGTCGGGTATCAACAGCGGTTTTTCTACACAAACAGTGCGCCACGGTAAGCAAACTGGGAGGGGGAATGAGCGGAGTTTGGTGGCGTGGTCGCCTGACGCACGCCCACAGCCGCTCAGCGGCGGCCGCTCACCTGCAGCGAGTCCTCCCAGCTTGGGCACGTGCCGCACTGCACACAGCGAGCCTTGCTTTCGGTTGTACTCGCTTTTCTTGTCCACTACAGCAGCTCTTAAAAATCCTGCCAGCGCGCCTATAAATAGTGGCGTCGCCGCGACGCCGGCGCTCCGACTAGATGTCGCTGGCAGCGGCGCCGCTGGCGGGCCGGGCGGCCGGGCGGTACGCAGGCCGACGCAGCCCAGCTGGCCTGCGCCCACAGCGCCGCCGCCGCCGCCGCCGACGCCCGGCCGGCCGGCGCGCCGACGCGCCGACGCGCCGACCGGCCGTCCTTATTCGAATTCCAGAGCAATTAATGTCGGGGCATCTGGCGGCGGTGACCTGGGCAGGCAGCGGCCGACTCCTGGCCGCACCCGCACCGGCCGCCAGCAAATGCAAATGACATCTTGGCGCGCCGCCAGCTCGGACAAAAACCAGGCCACCGGAATGAAGGATGAGAACATTACAATGTAGAACCCGGAAATAACTGTCGGCTCCATCTGTTGCGGAGAACGTTTCCAGCATCACCATGCACATGACGCGCGTCATCAAAAGAAGCTGTTTGTACGGGCCGTACTAATGTTTGCTCATCTAACACAGCTAAACATTATACTAAGCTTGCTTATCTTGGTTTATGTCCATCCTGGTAGGAGATTTCCTGCGCTCCGGCTTGTGGTGGCCACCACATCCTTGTTTTGGGCCATTTGACGTCTATCAGGGCGAATGAACGACTGGCGAAGGAAAATATAGTGTTCACTAGCGCCGGGAGTGGGGCAGCGCCGGGGGGGGGGGGGGAGGGGGGAGGGCAGGGAAAGGGAGGTGTGGTGGTGGATGGAAAGGATGGGCCTTCCTTTAAATACTTACGGGAACTGGGTCCTTTGACCAGTTTACGCAAGAGAATAAGGGCATCCTTGCGGGTCCAACAGGTGGTTAGAGACAGGCTGCGCCAGCGTAGCAAATGTCGGCATAATGCCGCATGTAGTTCCCTGCTTAGCCATGCCTTTTGCCCTGTTTGCCGTGATGGACCTGCTGGCGACCGATCTGCCGCCGCGCCCCGTGTGTCGCAGCGGTCACGGCCATCCGCCGGGCGTGTCCGGGACGTCCGCTGCCGTCGCCCTCGTTTGTCACACGGCTGTAGGTCACTTACGTACACTGGTGCTCATCCCGACTGCGGAAGCTCAATGCATGTATGCGGATTCCGCCGTTCTGTTTGGCTATCTTTGTTTGCCGATAACCTCAACTTATCAGGACGTCATGCGTTCCGGCGCACGGTGGCCTGCGCGCAGCTCGTTTCGTTCAGATCCGCTTTGTTGTTGGCTAAAAGCGTCGCAAGGCTCGGAGGGGGTATGCATATGTGTGTCATGACTGGCAGCCACTGTCGCACACACACTGATGTGACGGTTGTGCAGCCCAGACCTGATTCGGCCTCGGTGCGGCGCCGGCTAGCGCACGTGCTCCGACATGGAGGTGGCGTCGAGGCGCCTGGTCGTCCAGGCCGCTGCGCGGGTCGTCAGGTACAGCCGGGCCTGCCGGCCGACTCAGAGGCGCCGGGCATAATGTGTCATCCGCCGAGCACTGCGACAATATGGGAGATATGTGCTGCCGAGATTTCCTTAAGTTTCCAGACATCAAACCAATTAGAGTCTGGGATAGCATATAGCGCCCATGTAGGAAAAGCGATAGCATAAAGCCGACGCGGAATACACAGAACCGTCTGACAAGAGGTCAGTGCGGCGCCCCTCAGGTGGAGCCACGCTGGCGTGCAGCAGAGGTCAGTGCTGCACTAAAGCCGGCAGCCTGAGGAAACAATATAGGGCGCTGACACGGCCACCATGAAAGGGAGAAATTGTGCTGATGTTTCTGCGGCATTGGCGTCGATGTAGAGGCCAGCCAGATTGCTCTGATCTACAATAGAGAAAGGTCAGGCAGTGACTACTTAGGCGCCGGCTCAAGACGAGACACGGCGCACAGATTTGAAACATCTCACCAAAGCCATTCCTGGGCCACGAACAAGGACGACATGAAGCCAGAACGCCTGAGCCAGCTGGAAGAAGGTAACCTCCAAACAGATGTGAGCTGCGTGACTTCAGAGACGGGAATGGAAGCCAGGGGCGTCCAGTCAGGTTGAAGAGCAGGATCCGCCCACTCCGCCGCGGCAACACGGAAGTCGCGGTCGAGTTTGGCCAAGGCAGGCGTTGAGCGTCAGCCAGCAGCGCACGTGACGGACTGAGATCGTTGTCTCTAGAAGGCGCCGATAGGATGACTGGCCGGCCGGAAGACATCGTCTGTCGCGCGCGAGCCGACCGAACAGATGGTCTGTTCACACCGTGTCTGAGCGGTGTAGAGCCTGGTGGCGCATCGGCAAGGACTGAAAATTTTCTGGGGTCAGGTAGATAGTCAGGGTGACCGCAACTTAAGTGGGACCCTGTAGAGTCATAGCGGTGGAGGGCTGATGATGTGCCTCGGCTGATATAGAGATCCGGCGGGTACGCAAGAGCCTGGACAGAGGACGCCGGCGCACGTGTGGGCCGGCGCTGGACAGAGGTCTGCCAGCGTCCGTCCCGGCTGAGGGCAGTGACGCGCGGTGCCGCCACACCAGGTGCTAAGTGGTCACGACGTCGACACCGTTTCCGAAAATAGCTCGGCGGGTGAGACGGCGGCCGACGGTGCCGCCGCCGGCCGACGCGGCGCGCCTCCAAGTCGGCGCCGACGCGCGCCCGCCGCCGCGCGAGCGAGAGACAGGGTATTTTTGGGCCTGTTTGCTCTTGGCAAAGGCGATGGTTTTCTGCGGGTTGAACAGGGATACGGTTTCGGTGCGAGACACAACATGCGAGCGGCGGCGCGCTGCGTGTGGACGCTGGTGGCTGGTGTGATCGGGCTCCGCTGACTGACTGCTGTCCGGCGTCAATGGCTGCGCGGCAGCCGGGCACGCGGCACCTGTGACGAGACAGCTTCCGCTGGCCGGCCGCGAGAGTGACGCCATGCCCGCCTCCACGTCCGGTCGCGGTATGGGTTCCAAGTGGTCTACGTGCGGCTACTATACAAAGAACATTCTTGTGTTTTTGGTCTCACACATTGGACTCGTCTCGCTGGTGGTCGGATACTGCATCATCGGCGCGTTCGCGTTCGAGGCACTGGAGTCTAACAACGAGCTGGAGGTGAAGAAGAATGTGTCGCAGATCCGTAAGAATGTCACGTCGTCGATTTGGTCGCTGACGCAGGAGCTGGAGGTGCTGCGCGAGAAGAACTGGACGCACATGGTCGGCGAACGGCTGAAGGAGTTTGAAGTCAAGCTGATCGAGGCTATGAAGACCAAGGGGTGGGACGGCAGCGAGGATCGCGAGCAGCAGCAGTGGACTTTTGCCGGGGCGCTCTTCTACTCCATCGTGGTCATCACTACCATAGGTAAGACGCTCGAAATGAGGTGCGTATTGGTTTGATGCGAATGATTCGTGACCTGTCTGCGCCTTCAAACAGACTTCTCGCATACGGGCTTGAGCCATACGGAGGCGTTTTGGAGGATCGCGAATTTTGTTGTTTCTGCTGGAAACAATTTTGGATTGGCAGGCGGGCTGTCAGTTGGAGCTGTCCGGAATTAGAAATTGTCCAGCGCTTACTGCATTATCTCGGGCTTCGCGTTCGCTATGACCTGTCGGAGAGAGAAGAGAGAGATATAGAGTAAGAGGGAGAGAGAGAGAGAGAG
>NW_023597054.1:55738171-55747146 GCF_011947565.3 Pollicipes pollicipes | reverse complement strand
AGCTCCTGTGACCCAGATGAACCCCCTTCATCTGTCGTAATATGTGTCTTGCCAAACCATTTTTGGGTGGGGGGCCTTAGTTACCCCCACTGATTGGTACCAGGTATAATGAATGGGCTCAGAAGACCTTTGACTGCATCATAAGATCAGTTTTCTGGATCTGTAAGGTCACCTTTAAGAACAAGGTAACCAAGCTCTAACTCAGGAGGCCCAATGTGTATCAAGAAGGCACCTTTGTTAATGGGAGGGCCCCTATTTGTAGGTTCCATGGTCAGTCCACATTTGGGGAGCACATTCCTGCATCTGTGGTGGGTGGCGCGGTTACAGAGCAAGAAGATTCCCGTTTTGGGATAGCGATGCACATTGCAATAGAACTAAAGGCCCCAATGGCGAGTTTCAAGATCCTGATCTGGATTAGCATGACCTTCCACGCATCGTGAGGCCCTTTTAAACTGGAGGAATTGTTTTAGGTTAAGTATTTTTCAGGATAATTAGAAGGTTCCCATTCTGGAGTCTTTCACAGTCGTCATAGGTTTGATTGGAATAAGATACACCACACAGTCGGAATAAGCAAGTGACATGACCTCTGATGTCCCTCCTCCTGAATACAACCCTGCGCGTGAGTCCCCGCTGTGAGGGCGGGGGGGGGGGGCATTTTGTCCAGTGACCCTCTGAAAAAAGTCCTGCCACCCGACTAAAGAGCCATAGAGCCACCCTCTGTCTGAGATCCGACTTCCGTAGCACAATCCATGTACCCAGCCTGGCTTTTCAACTTCTGCCAGTCTCTGCTTAGTCCGCGGATCCGCCCTGCTAGTCAAGTCTTCAGTCCTTGCATTCCAACGCCCCAGTTCTGTCAGTTCAGGTCTCGTCTAGTCCAGGTCCCCAGTTCCCGTAGTTTTCAGTCCTAGTCCCCAGACGTGTCCTCAAAGCTCAGAGCCTGACATCCTCATCCCCAGTCCCTAGCAGTCTTCTCCCCAGCCCCTAGCATTCCACGACCCCAGCCTTCAATTCCCAATGTCTCCTCCATTCCGCGACCCCAGCCTCCACGTCCCAGAGTCCCTATCATTCCACGACTCCAGCATCCACGTTCTCACATCCAGTGCTCCTACCAATCCGTGTCACAGTTCCAGAATCCATTCCCATGGAGCCCATGGACGCAACCCATCCCATGCGCCACCAGCCCTTGCAGCAAAGGCTAAGAGCCTCACCATCGTCTTCCTTTTCGACGTCTTCGCTTCTTCGGCTTTCTTGGTGCATAGGTAGCAACAGCACTTCAGTAGACGACCTTGAATGAGGTGCGCCATGCCTCGCTGATGTTGGAGAGGCACAGGCACAGGCACATGAGGGGTATGCGACGAGGATGGCGTACAGCATGGTCACCACCTTGCCCCAGTCCGTTTCGGCGCGATGTGGCGTCCGTAACCTGCGAGCGGATAGCAGAAGATGCGGTGGTTACCTGGAAGCGGATGGAAGCGACATATTGATGCGGTGGGAGCCTAGAAGCGGATGGGAGCCGACATAATTGATGTGAGTAAACTCGGCTCCTGAAAACAGGAGGAGCTGCGGCTCATGAAGGTGGTTGCCTAGGACGGTTGCCTCTGCTGTCCATGTGCTTTCATTTATGCACGCTTTGCTGTATGTAGCCAGTTCCGTAGAGTGGAACTAACGAATCACACCATTTGAAACGTTATCGTATAAACACACGCTCCAAAAATGATCCACTTAACAAATTTGCTTTATTTCAAAAGGTAACAAGGATCTTTGTTTTCTTTCGACAACTGTGGTCTGTGTATTATCTATATGTGTGCTATCGATCGCGTGAACGGTTACATGGAAGTCCCGCACGCACCGTGAGGTAGCACACGAAAATGCCGCCGCGCGGGCACGGCTCACCGTAGGGTCTACAGAGCGCAGTAGCAGGGATTACTAGCTACTACAGACAGCTGGTCATTAACGTGTGGCTGTTGCGTTGCTGCGGCGCCGGTGTCCTGGCATGAGACGCACGGGGACGTCGTTCCCTTTTACCGAGCCCTTGTCATTGGAAATAGACTTCTTGACAGGCATACTGCAGAAGCCATTTTCATTACATGTCTTTAAACGGTGTTGGTTTTTCAAAATACCTATTAGATGGTACTCAAATGACGATGGAAAAGGCGAAATGGCATGGGACGTGGCGTGCACCGGGTCACTCCAGTGATCACGCTTGAGGTGCGCCTGCCCTCCACGGCGCAAATAATTTGCGAACTGCTCTGAACCTAGACATCAGCCAATCGAATGTGAACGTACGCGTGGCATTCCCAGGATTTTCCCTGGGGGAATGAAGATGACAACTCGGATCCAGGAGGCACTGACAGACGATGTGCCATGGTCAAAGGTATCTGACGGTTGAATGATCACTAAGGTGATATCGCAGTGGCTCACCCTGAACAATTTTGCAACTCAAGTACCGCACCCCCGGGTTATGAAAAGCTGACATGTACAACGCAGCTTCGTCTCGTCATATAGGGCTTTTGGATCCTATGTATCTATTTTTTTATTTTGTATGAACTCCGAATCAAATACTGCTCCGTGCCAAATAACGGGAGTTAAATTGGCTACGAAGGACATTGCACGTACACCAGAGTGCTTCTCTTGGATGTCAAAAATGTGTCACCATGTGTCAAAATATCAATATATGGGTTCTTCGACCGCAAACGTTTGTCGCAATAGTCGGAGTTATTCTTATTCCCGTTAACTCAGTTGGTGGAGCGCTAGACTCGCAATCGGAAGACCCTGGTTCGAATCCGGTCATTCCAGGGAGAGAATTGGGGTAGCCAAGCGTACATGACAGAAGCCAGAGACCATTCTGTCGTTCTAAGAACTCCATAACACTTGATCGGAGAGATAACCGGCCGAAACTTTGTCTGCATGCTAGCACATAGCAGAAAAATAAAGACTTACAACTCTGAAAACGGCTTCCTACATAATTATTATCGTGCAATATTGCATGTCTTGCCCCCTTCGTCTTGATATCCAATGAAATACCTGGATATATGACGGTATATGGTAGTGTTTCTGTATGACATATACATATATATATATATACATATATATATATATATATATATATATATATATATATATGCATGCTTGTGTGTGTGTGTATACCGATATATAGGTAGATAGATGGATATACTTATCTCAATGAGTAAATAAAGAGGCAGTGGATCTAATTCATGGATCGTAGCACACAGGCGACACTGTAAAAACACTTTCCCGGACTCAAGGACGTATTTCAGGGAGGTGGGGAGCCAACGGTGTACATACCCCATCATATTTCTACATGTATTATTGCCCATGTGAATAAGTGTTATGGCAAACATTGAGATGACGTCTAGAAAGTAATTAGATTGAAATCAAGCACATGCTTTCTAAGCCATTTTAAAGCGTAAACCAAAATGCATCTCAGCGAGCAAAAATCTGAGTCGTGACCGCCAATTAAAGAATCTGGCACTTGCTCCCTGACCAGTTTGACTGTGAATCCATAACCGTGTTGCTTTGTCAACGAGCCTTTTTGAATAAGCTACCTTTCATTAACTACACTTTCTTGCAATCTTCCGTGAAGAGTGATACGCCTCCTCCATGCTCCTTTGTGTAGATAGATACGCTTTAATCGTTCTGTTGTAAATGCGTTCTTAGCGCAGAACATACAATTGTTCTCGATGACATGCATATCTGTTCTGAAACCGTCTACATCACTAGCGAGGTGAACTAGACCCCCTTATATTCCAGTGTGTTGCAGGGACCGTTTCCCGCCTTTCAGGTACCTAACCTTGGAGCAATGTGAATTCTACCACGCATCTCACGCCCAGTTACGGTTTCATGTGCCGCCGTTTTGCTGAATACCATTAGCAGTACAGCACCGAGCATCCTGACTGTGCCGGCCTCGAGCCATTGACACGTGTCCACTGGGGTGGGCGGGGTGGGTCATTTTGGTTTCCGGCGTGGTATCACGCCCATACTGAAGTCCATACCATGCTGACACTCTGGGCCCTGGCTCAGCCCTTGCCCGCCACAGGACCTTTACACCCTGGACTTTACCCGTCACATGACCTGTCATTGTTCAACTGACCGTACTTGTCCGATACCGGTGTAGGAAGCCGCTGCTGCCGCTGGTGGCCAGTGCCGGCAGGACGGCGGAAAGGCAGTCACGCGCGGCGGCACCGCCGGGCCGGGTCACTGGTGTTGGTAACCGGCGCGTCAGAGCAAAGGAGGCAGTGGACGCATGGGCCCCGATGCAGCTGGACAGTGAACTGAAGCTAAACAGCACCAGAAACAGTGAACTCCGCAGTTCCAGAATGAAGACGATGTTTCACCGAAGTCCAGAAGCAGGGACAATGGTCAGGGGAGAGTGACCGAGTGCGCCTGCGATATCTGAAGCGATCGACGGCTGCCCGCGGAGCGCGATGGCTATGGCAAAAGTGTTCTTACTGCTTCTGGCTTTCATGCTGGTGTACGGCTTCACGAACGCTCTGTGGACAAATCGGAATCGCGACAGGAGGCGTAAGTGAACAATCACCCACAGTCCTAACGTTTGTACGTGAGTACCTTTGTCAAGACGCACCACGTATTTTGCCGTGATTCGTGTAAGAGAAAGTTGGGTAGCATGCCAGGTAGCAAGCTTGGTTCGTCAACATCTGGTGTTACTTGCCAGCATCATTTGTAATAAAAAAACCTCTTGACAGCGGAAGAAGTTCCTGGTTACAATAAATGGCATGGACCGCAATTTGCCCATTAATATGATATATGTAAAACACAGTTCAGCATCCAGTTTTCACCCAACGCAAGCTACCCACGAGCTGCTTTTGCGTGCTTGAATCAGGCGCGCGAAAATACCTGAAGAGCTGCTGCTTTACGGGGACAATTTGCGTTTCTGTTACTGGCAGGGGCATTTTCAGTTGTATGTCCTATGTGTCGGGCTGATCTGACCGATGGCCACCAGACTTCGCGGTCGCACCCGGCGGGAGGTTGTCGAGATGCAGCAGGGACCGGGGCTAATGAGCGTCAAAGAAGGAATGGGGTTACCGTTTCGGTATTCTTGTGTTCGGATACCGACATTATTGTTCAATTCAAACAGTTTCAACCAACAATTCCTGCTTCACAATGCGTGTACAAAGCTACGCCTGTCACAAACCTCACCTGTCGTCTTTGGCGACGGTTTAAAGTTGCATTCGGGCTAAAAAGTACCTTCCAACATGTATCATTGATCGCTGAAAATATGTACATCACACGACTAGCTTTAGTAGAATCTAGGAATAGCAACTATCCATCCTACATGATTGTAATTGTTTCGCTCTTTGCCCTGGAAGTGCCACTGCACATAAATAGAAATTATCGCTTTCCCACGCTTTGTACACATACCTGCTTGGTCTCAAACCCCGATGAGGTTCTCAATGAGCAATATTGCTAGACATCTGGGCCAATGCTATCCACCACCATTTGCCATGCCTTAGCTCGTCTCTGACACTTTTTACGTGGCCAGTGCGCAGACATATGCCCATTATAGTATTTTGAGGGACATAGGTACAATAGAGTCGCTGCATCGCTTGCTGAGAAGCAACATGCTAGACGCACAGCTGTTGCATAGCAATGCATAAGATGAGACGAAAAATATTGTGCTTCTCTAATATCGAGCAGTTTCATTTCATGATGGCATGTTTGTTTTTAATGTTTATGTGTTAATGGTTTTCCCTGGACAGATAGTTTAAAACCTTCGCAGCATTTGTTGCACAAGATTTAAGGCCAAGTACTGCATGCAAACATTACATAACCCACGCATTAAAAAATTGTAGTAAATGGAGACCATGAGTTTCATAATGGTTAGCAGGGAGTAAAATAACATTTCTTTCGTAGGAGCGCGCGACTTTAGAGTAAAATTCTGTTTTTTCGCAAGGATTTAAAAAAACAGTAATTTTTTATCACATCGGACGCGTGTGATGCAATAATAAGTCAAAGTGCGAAAATATGGCCACTCCCTGCAAGCGTCCTCTGGTGGTAGCCTTGTCCGAACGTCGCGCACCAAACCTGTGTAAGGACCCCTCCGCGGGCTGTACACATATACCATGGAAGCCGTGAAAGAAGAATGGATGCCGTGGAAGGACAGGATCGAAATTATTATTGTGCCAGAGCAGGTCCAATCGGTTGCCTGACAGACACTGACATCTTGGTGGTACCACCTGTAACTGTTTATTTGTGATTGGAGAAGTTCATATTGCTGTTCCCCCCGTGATGGTTGCGGGCCTAGAGAGTCAAGTAAAACAGGGAGCAACAGCATTACATTGAACTACATGGCCATCACACGTTTGTTTTCTCCAAACGAACGAAACATACCGCTTTGATTATATAAGTTCTTTAATAAAACCAGTATATTTCTAGGACGAAACAAATTAATCAAAACTTTAATATTAATTAATCAAAACAAAGAAATGGATCGAAATCTTGCAAGCTTAGATAAACGCCCAACGGTCAGCAATTCATCTCGCAAATGCATTCGACCAAGTTCAGCAGAAGTGGACAGTGATTGAAGGCCAGAAGTAGGCTGTGCGTCCAGAATCGGATAGCTCGGCCGTTGCCAACAGCTGTATGGGCAAACGAAAACTTGTTTTTTTTTTTAGAGAGATAGCATTTGTTAGTTTCTGTGTGCTTATCAATCAACACATTTGCTTACGAGCATGGGGGAGGGGCGGGGGGGGGGGCTTGGATTCATAAAACTGTAGGAAACGAAAAAGGTCAATTCAGTGGTTAAAAAAACGTTGGGAGTCCGCCTTATTCGCGGCTGCGTTTAATGCGTTATTTTTGTTTTTAATCAGAATTAGGTTCACAATTGCTGGGACATTTTGAAAATTAAGCTACGATAAGTGTCTAAAGACACTGTAAAAACTTGAAGTCTCATTCAAATTGAACCGTTGACACAGCATTGTTTCAGCTGTTGGTAGAATATCTCATTTTCCAAATGTTCCAAAATATTATAATTCCAAAAATACTATGATCATTGAAATGCTCACACAGAATTAGATATGCGTTAAAAAGCAAAAGCTGATGATCAGGCTACTGGCACAATTGTTCACGCCTGTGATATCTATATATAAGTGATATCATACCGATGTGATCCCGTGGGCGAAATACCTTCATGTAGGTGTCCTGAAAGCTTACATTCAATTGAGTTGAGCTGACTGGCTTAATTTTGCCTTATTTAACGGTAGGTTGGAATCAAATTGCCATCTGCAGGTGCCTAGTGAGATGATGGAAAAGAAAGCGAAAGAAATTACTGTGGGCATGAAAGCGGATGGCTATTTTGGTGGATTTGGTATTTAAAGTGGATGGCCATTGAACGTTGGCTTGTTTTTTGGTTGACCCGTTACCTAACATTTACCACCCTGGCTCCACTAGATCTGACCTTATGTTGAGCTGTTCAAATTCACGTTACATTAGCACGACTCAAAATTGTTGGATTCTGGTACTATCTTGGATTCAGTCTGGCCAGAATAAGATCGGGCTAACTGTGTATATTTACTTCGTGCTACTACAGTACAAATGTTCAAAGCAAGAGGTGCGCTTCTGACGAGCGTTGTAATGTCGCTACACGATGTTACATGCTACGTTTGCCTGTCATATAAATGTTTAAGAAAAGGAGAAAGAGAGCAGTATACCAGAATGCACACGCATTACCACGCTCTTCAGCGTGTATGCATTGATGGGTCTTAACACATACATGGTCTCACGAGTGAGTGTTCGAGCCCGCTCACATTTCTGTTTTGTACTCTTCCAGGTGGAGCGAAGCAGGATGACCTGCATGGCGATCAGTGGGTGTACAAACACACTATGAGTAAGTATGGCCCGAGAAGAATTGTTTAATGTGGTGTCCGTGCTCCAGGAAGCTTCAGTAAGACTCTTCGGCAATATTTTAGAATGAATTTCGTACCCAGATGATCCCCCGACACAATTGTAAACTAATTCTTGACAGATCCAAGATCTGGAACTCAGAGGTCCGATCCTGAGATCTACGCCTGAGGTCTGCAGCACAGATGTAAATTCGGTCCACCGCATTCGACCGGCTGAAGCCAGCAAGCTTCTTGCCAGGTTGTTAATCAAATACGCTTGGCCTTAGTGGGACAGAAAATTCGCAGGTTTTAGTTACATTCAAAAGTATTCCCTGATGTCCGAGGAACCAATAGCTAGAATCTCAGGAAGCATCTAAAAAAATCGTCGAAACCTTGGAACGGCTTTACAGCCGTGTAGCACCCAAAGCCCAGCATAGTGTGGCTGGCCTTGATTTGCAGCTGGTCACGCCAGCCTAAAAATCACGGAATAGCTGCTTAAAACCGGAAAAGAAATAGCAGCCTCATATTTACGAAAGCCAAAAATAAAAACAGCAACATCACTTCGCACACATTTTTAGTGATATCATGACTCAGAGACCATGACTTGTTATCATGGAAACTTTTAGCGTCCAGAACGTGTCACAATGATCACCTGCCTTTTTCAGAAATTTTGGTGGAACCACCTGGTGCGGTTCGACAGCTTATCTCGAAACGGGGGCATGTACTATAAAGCGCCCAACCTGATCAGTATGATCTTCAAAACGTCGCCGTTTGGTTACGTCATGACAGTTTTATGACGTCAGAGTCACTGCCAGACTGGCCGTGCCAGAATCGCCACTTTGAGGGATTGACTGACTCAATGACAACTTGCCAAGAGGTGGCTTGTTAACTGATGCGTGTTTCCTGAACCGGATATTGCTATGTGCGCTTGTTTTGGCCTTTCTTGTGATGTATTTGTATATGTGTTCGTTTTTGTATTTTTTCCTGCATTTGCATGCAAGGCTATGGCGCTATTCTTCAGTTATCTGATTTCCGGTCTCATTTGTCTCATAGAATCAAAGCCGAAAGTCCTGTATTATGTAGCACGTGATTCGTTTTGGAAACTTGCACTTAACG
>NW_023597054.1:55661709-55737171 GCF_011947565.3 Pollicipes pollicipes | reverse complement strand
AGAGAGAGAGAGAGAGAGGAGATAGAGAAGAGAGACGGAGATGATGAGAGAGAGAAAAGAGTGGAGGAGAGACGAGAGAGAGAGGAGAGAGAGAGACGAATGTGAGGAAAGAGGAGATGGAGAGGAGAGCGATTGAGGATAGAGAGAGAGAGGAGATCGAGAGGAGGAGAGAGAAAACCTATGGATAAGCCATTACCCTTCTTTTCAACGGCTGGGGATAGAGCAACAGGGCATTGATGCTAGTGGCGAAAGGGAGCCACACAATGTCTGATAATGAACCGACCCCTGGTCGACTTGTTGTGAAGCTGCGCGCTGGACGAGAGATCAGCTGCCTCTGACCGGGGGAGCCATTCATGAGTGGTGGGCCTATGGCTTGCTACGTTGTAAACGCATAAGTTGAGTGCATGGTTCAATTCCCCCTAGAAATTTATCTCTTTGTAATTCCCCTGGGCGCCGTCACTGTTCATGGGTTTCCGTAACGGTCTTGTCTTTCGGCCCCCTTGGCTGCGCTCCAGTATTCAATTTTTTTGCGAGGCGCGATGGGACTGCGTGTCAGCCCACTGTGGATGGGACTGCGTGTCCCGATGGGACTGCGTGTCAGCCCACTGTGACGCGCGATGGGACTGCGTGTCAGCCCACTGTGACACGCGATGGGACTGCGTGCCAGCCCTGATACGGTCACAGGCGATAGGAGGTAAGTTACAGGCGGGTGTGCAGAGGATGGTGATATTAAGCTACTGGAACAGCTTGGCTTGCTGCTGCTGATGTTCAAAGTCATTTTTGTTAGCGGAAGGCTTGCTGTCATAACTAGACACGAGGTGATACTCCAGCTACTTATTTTATCGCTGGAACAAGTGGCGCAGCATTCCACACAGTAAGCACTGTTAAATATTGTATATTCCGTTTCACATTTTGACACATGTGCATGTGTGTGCCAAACGATTGGCGTACAGCCTGAAGTGGCATGATGTCCTGCTGATATAATATCATAACATCACGATTCTCGCAACTCCATTTAGCCAGCTGATCGCCGACTTTGTAGTCGCGCAGAACATGACACTTTTCCGGGGAAATCGCCTGAGCCCTGCATTTTTAATGGATAGGTCATTGACTAGTGTTGGAAAATATTTAGCTCATTTTAGGCGTTTGAAGTTTGGGCAATGAAGGACGCTGACGCCAGGCATTCCATTCATTATTGTTTACATTGATTGTCAATAATGCCTTTCTCGTCAAACTGCGAACATACAGGTGTATGCCTGTCTAATTCAAGCACATAACATTAAACGTGGCGGGACACTGACCCAAAGCAAAATAGAAAAGTTTGTTGCATCACTGGAATCAACATCATGACTACCACAACCAAGCATCTGCATTTTCAGACGTTCGTCGCGTCATGGCTTGTAGCGTCCAACTGATGACCATACTGTACACTTCAGCCACGTGAGGCCTCATAATTTCGGCTCAACAGCGACATTGATAGGGCATTTAGGTTTAAGGTAAGCGTCGGTCACCAATTTCCTTTATGTTTCGAGGGCACGGTTCCAAAATTTGTACGAACCTCGAGCTGGCCGCATAAAGCCGTGCGTTTGTGTTCAGAACACTAGGAATGGGGGGGGGGGGGGGAAGCATTCAAGATGGCCATTGCAGTCGAACGCCCCTGACTAATGTAGAAAACTCTCTTTGATTCAAGTTTTGATTTAACTACATGGAAATACCGGGAGCAAAAGTCAATGAGGCTTGTATGATGGTGTTGTAGTTTTTGTGCATTTACTGGGGACATTTGTTTTCAAAGTCGGCTGACGTCGTCACGATTACAAAATGGCTTAAACCTGCGAAACAAACTTGCCAGGCTGGTGTAGCTGCACGCCCAAGTAAGTGATCTTATCATGCATTTAACATCGGGGGTTTCAGGAAATTATCACGCGACATTGAACGTTACCAGTTCTCTTTAAACCTCAAAGCTGTGTCATCCTTTCAAGGCAAGTGACTCGCCGTTTTTTTTTTGTTTTTTTTTGTTGTTGCTTGTTTGTGTTATTACCGGTCAAGTACAAGGAGGCCATGCAATCACACTTATATTGCTTTAACTAATTAAGCCTTTTTCCGGTTTCCTTGTAACCTTTGCACCAAAATAAGGAAATGAATGCACGAACCAATCCGAGAAAAACACGACCTAGTCCGATTTGACGACTCCGTTACGATAAACATGGCTCCTGAATGCAACCCTTTTCAATATGCGCCCGTAGAATAGCTACTAACATTACGTGTATTCCCTGCGCGAAAGCATACTTATGCCAGTTGTAAAACAGAGCAGTATCCCAATTATCATTTAAATGAAATAAGCATTCCACACGTTGATAGGGTACTACCAATGTGGTGAAACCGGTGGCGAGTGGTTCGGTTGTGACCCATCGCCGTCACGTGTCTGACGGTCAATAATCAATGGGGTGGCTAGGTCAACGCTCAGGTCTTTCAGCAAAATGACAGATTGCTGGACCGCGGACCATGATCGATTCTGCTTGTTTACCTGCTAGAGATGGATAATTTATGGGACATTTTCAATGCTTCACAAACCACCATGCGTTGCTTAGCATTGCTGTGTGACTGGGGATGAAACTATTTTCGCATAAATGAGTTGACAGCGGATAGATCACACATTCTAACAGTTTCACTGACACGCATTTGATCAGTTTTACAATTTCTGTGTTGATGGAATAGTTCAGAAGATGTAGATTTTCTTCCAGGCATGCCACTCGTCATCCACGCGTTGGTGCATAGTTGAAAAGTCATCCTATGCTGTCCAAATTTCAAAATGTCTTTTTGACAAAGCCCAAGGTGATAAGGATGCAGTTGCCGACGGCAGGTCATCGTAGTCATCATTTATTCCCATGTCATACCCATTACGACCTTTTTCTAAACAGCTTTTCATAACAAGAGTCATGCATGCTAAAATTCAAACATAATCCGAACACAACTGAAAAGCATGATCGGCCATTTTCGATCCACTCCCACCATCGCATGGCGTTTGCCGCGCCTGTTGCAGCTTTGGCCTTTCTGTAGCGCTGTTCTGTTCGGTTATCGAACTTGAACTTGAGTGCCGGGCATGCTCAGTTCGAACGCGGACATTGAGGAGCCCGGTCATCGATGCCGGATCGGGTCAGCACGATACCCGAACCGACGTCGTAAACTGAGAGGCGCCTGTTCGCTTGTAGAAGGCGATGCGGCGGCACCATGTCCCGTCCAGACACGGGCCGCTCTATTGTTGGCCATTTGAGCTTGTTTCAGGACAGACGTGACGCGGTGATATCGTCAGTTACATGTTACAGTAATGCGCAGCGGTAAATGACCTTCTGGAAACATTTACGCAGGATTGTATGAATCCAAAGCAAATTGTTCTTCAGCTCAAATTTGGGCTAATACGAAAGGTTTCATGACCAAAATTTACTTCTGATATCCGGTGTGGTAATTTGGACATTGCCACTGAAGTTGCGTGATCATGCCGCAGAACGGTTGAAATGTGCTTATCGAAGTTCGGATTTCAGTTCACGACTCCGATAATTTCGGCACTGGTGAAGGGATGCAATCTCGCATCACGCAAATAAACAACATTTGTGGGGCCCGTACCTTGTCGCGATGCGACCAAAACAAAATAAGCTTTGATGGAATATGTTTTTGATGTACTTTGAACGTACTACTGCCAAGTCCCGCTTAGTTTGGATCCGACGTGTGCCAGTTTAGAATGGGGAAACTGCACATGACCTGCATCTATGATTACTTTTAAGCAGAAAAGACTAAGTCATAAGCTTAGCTCCAAAAGAGAATAGACTCAACATAAACCCTGCGCAGCCCCAGCTGCATACAGCTGTGGATTGCACAACGTGCACAGTGTGAATTCACCATGGACCGGCCTTCCGTTTTCAATCACCAAGACACGTCCTGACCAGTCTAGATCAGTCTAGCCACTTCTTAAACCAGGCGCCGTCTATCTATGTATCTATCTATCGTCTATCCCGTACCAGCCTGACCTTTTATGAGACGGCCATGCTGGACGCTGCCAAACGCCGCAGTCGTGTCGGCGGTCGTCATACTGCTGACATGCGTCCGCAGTCTATGTTGCTGGCGAGGTAATGGACGGAGCCCAGCAGGACCAGCTCCCTGGACCGGCCGGGCCGGACACCATGCTGCTGATCGCATAATATTGCATGGGACACAGGTAATAGCAAGAGGTCACGGACAAATCGTGAACACGCCACATCCTCGCCCGCTTCGCTGCAGTCTAATGGAAACTGGTCGGAGATTATTGGGGTATGCATTACTTCCTGATCTGAACAATGGAATCACTTATCGGGATAACTAAGATGACGTCTAGTATTCTATCATCGGCGCGGTAGCTTTGAAGATTTTAAGGGGAACATCTCCCCGCGATTGGGCTTAAATGGGTAGTACGTTGAAATATGAGTCGAAAAGTACGACCTGAATTAAATGTATTTTTCACACGGGCAAAGGCAAGAAAAAACATGAAACTTCTTGTAACCAATTCAGGTACAGGCGGGCATGATTGCGTGCATTTAAGATGCAAGTTCAGAACAACGGCTGTCAGCATCACTAGACACGTGTTTAAGTCACATGTAGGTCGATTCAATCACTCGCTGAAGCAAGATCAGTTCGTTCTGGCCCGTAAGAGGCCGACCATTGCCTAGATTACTTCGCAGTCTTCACCTACGCTCAGTCAGGCCCATGGGAACATGACATTGTTCCGCTCACTTTGGCGGACGGGAAATGACGCATACGCCAACGACGAGGTGGAATTACAGAGGGCAATCGCGAACTACAAAGGTCATACACACAGGTCACACACCGAAAAGGGCGTTTTGCGCACGCATTACGAACGGCGGCCTGCGCACACACTACGAAGGGTGGTACACGCACGCACACACACACACACACACACACACACACACACACACACACACACACACACACACACACACACACACACACACACACACACACACACGCACACGCACACGCACACATACACACACACACACACACACACACACATAACACACACACACACACAACGAAGGTTGTTCTGTGCACTGACTACGAAAAGTGGCCTGCGCACTGACTACGAAGGGTGGCCTGCGCAGTATCTACAGAAGGTGGCCCGCGCACTGACTACGAAGGGTGGCCTGCGCACTAACAACGAAAGGTGGCCTGCGCACTGACTACGAAAGGTGGCCTGCGCACTGACTACGAAAGGTGGCCTGCGCACTGACTGCGAAGGGTGCTCTGCGCACTGACTGCGAAGGGTGCTCTGCGCACTGACTGCGAATATTGGTCTACACGTTCACTACTGGAGCAGACATGCAACGTGCTTACCGAGCAGCTGGACAAGCCAGACAGGGCGTTTTATGTTATGATTAATTTCAAGGAGGCAATGCATCTCATCAATCATTCACGTTGTATCAAGAGCAGCATGGGCAGAGCTACAATCTTCCTCGGTGCCTTGCTCCGCCGTTCGCCGTATTGTTTATTCCGGCCCCACAATGTAGCAGTGCGGAATACAGACCACTTTAGCATGCCTCAAACACTGTAAATCATTCAGAGCTGAAGATTTTGTAGCAACTGACATATGAACCATGCAAAGATCCATTTATGCGAATCACTCAGCCGTCCAGTGTTTCGCTGCGCTTCCTGTCGTAAATATGGGCGCCTAAAAGGTTTGAGCCAAGCAGGACCTTACGCACCATTACCGCGTACCACGTGCGAAATGCGCTCTTCATCGTTTCCACTACCACCAGGACGCCAGTTTGGGTAACTAATATTTACTACCAAGTACACACACCACGGGAGTTTGATATGATTGAGGCTGAATGACCTGGCAGAAAGATATACAAGTGCATTCGCCTGCCCCACGCCTCGGGTCGGAATAAGGTCGTCACCGCTCAGCACGAGGTCAGCCCTGGCACTTCACCACCCTGCCGCAGTCACGGTCGCTGGTGCCGAACGTGACTGGCCGCTACTCGTGCTGTCCTTTTCAAACGCTGCAGCTACTCGGCGCGTAGGGTTTCATGGCGCTCACATTGAGAACAGGAGACCGATCGGCCCCTGCACGCTCCGCTCGTCTGGCGCGCGTCACGTCCCGTACCGACGGCAGGCGCGTCAGGCGCGTCTCACGTTCCGCACCGACCGCGGGGGCGTCACAGGCGGTGCGGGCGGGTAGGGGCTCTTATCCGCCCGCCCTTAATAACGTGCCTCATGGCGAGCACATGTAGACAATTGCCGGCCGAGGTGGGCTCGACTTTGGCTCAAAGTCGAGGGTTGCTCCTTTGAGGACACATAACGATTACCACTGTTGCAGTTGTGAGACAGCGACGCTGCATTAGCCTGTCACCAGTCATCAGTCTTCAACCAGCTGCCGTGTTATACGGGTACTTGTGAGTGATTTCCAACTGGCGAAATGCCCACCTTCAAAGCAAGCTTTCAGGATCTTATTTACAGCGAGTTGTAGTTTGATCCCCCTAATCGTGCGACCGGTACTTTGCTCTCCGTGGTGGATTCGTTCAGCCTGCTCGGGTTCACCGTTACCGGCACGTCTCTGCTATGCCTTGAAGCGAGAACCGCATCAGCCATGAAATAGGCTATGGTGCTATGATGCTATGATGCTACCGGAGACAACGGTCCCGCTTGTCTCCGATATTCCCATTTACTTCTGCGTCTCCTCGTTGACACAAAGAACCGCATTCAAATCTTACTGCGTAGCAAATGGATTTTTAAAATCTTAAACACTTGCATAAGTCCTGCCCATAACGAGCTAGAATATTCCTGGTGAGGTATTTCCGCGCTGGCAATGCTGTATCGGAAAGCACGACGCTATTGACATGGGTTTCACGCCATGTACGCATGGATCGCATGATTTATCAAATATATTTCGGCCACCGAATAGTTGCTTAAGTGGCATCAGTAAGATGCGACTCAATCACGAGCAGTCCAACGGTGATCGCCGCTTCTTCCCGATGGTAGGGCTGGTAACGCCACCGACGCGACCACTACGCAGTCGCGTGTATGCCCCATCCTGATGTCCGACTGTTCAGGAGGACTGCGGTGGTGTGTTTGCGTGTTTGACAGACGTGACGTGTATATACATGTTCTTGATGAAAACACGTGCCAGCTGTTGTAGCCGTCTGTCCATGCGTGGGCGCTGACGGCCTGTGAGTGGCTGCTGACTGCCCGGCGGGGTGGGTTCCGTCTCGGGTACGGTTGAGCTCCCAGTGTCGTGCAGGGCCGCCGTGCCGGTCACCAGGTGGGCCAGCCGGCGGACTCGGCTGTTGCCCTGTACTCGGCTGCGTTTGCCAACGTCATGCAGCGCCGCCGCGCCGGTCACCAGGCGGGCCAGCCGGCGGTGGGGCGGGCTGAAGCGGTCCAGGCCCAGACCCGAGCCCGCTGAACAGCAGCACCGCCGGCAGCGGCGCTTCAGTGTGGCTTGGCCCCAGCACAGGACGGCACGAGCCCAGCATGTCCAGCCTCTGCCCTGCTGGGCAAGGCGGCCGTGGCACCACGATCACACGGGTCCACCGCCCTGAAAACACAACCGGGGTCAGTGGGAGCACCGCTCTGAAAACGGTCAAGTCAAGCAGGCGCACTGCTTCGCAACACGTCGCTCAGCGAGAACACCGCGCTTAAAACACGACCGGATTCGGCGGAAGCAAGAGTAAACGAGGCTGCTACCAAAAGGTCGTCCTTGACTCGCCAACAGTTGTCACTTCGCAAAACCACATATTTTGATGCATCCATGCTTACTCGAAGAAGTATAGATCAGAGGTGCCTGCCCCCCCACCCCCATCAAATTTTACATGCATCGATATGGATGTGGATCAATGTTGCCAACATGCGATATTTTTTGACACTCAAGAAACTTGGCAAGATATTTGAAACAAATTCAGTTCGGCCCACCCCGCCCTGTTGCGAAATGCCTGCGCACGCCTATGTGCCCGCCTTCGTGTTCCTCGTCAAGTGGTGCCTCACTTCGTTGTAGGTAAAGACTGCATAACCACATCCCACTTCCTCTGTCCAATGCGAGGGTTCCTTAGCGTTCTTGCAGGGTTCCTTGTCTCGTCCGTAGTCTTCTTCTCGTTTGTGGCAGGCATTCGCCCGTGAGCAAATTCAGCAGTTTTTACAAGAATTGTCCAAAATCGATTTTAGTTGACGAGTACCTAAAGGGTTTAGAGACCTAGCACTGCGCATGCATTCAGCCAACACCAGCAGGCGGCGATTCCGCAGCAAAGCGATTTCGCTGTGTGCAAAAGCGATCACAGCCATTAAAAGAGCTCATCCACGTCAAACAAAAGGTCCATGTCGCGATCAAACAATGGTATATTAAGGAGCATGTTTACTAAAAGGAGAAATCGTGTTGTCTATAGCAGGTGTCCCAATTAAAAGTATACCAATATTTATAAGAGAGCTTATTTCAGCCTATCTGATTTTTTCTTCAATGTCTGCACGAAGGGAACACCCCATTTAAGAATGAGCACAGGGTGGGCATCGGAACAGCCGCATGTGCAGTGGGTGCACTGGATAAGGTAAATATCATCCGTAAACACCCATACCGTGCCTGTCCCCGGTGACTTCGCTCACGTGCTAACCTTATCGCGCTGACGATCAGCGTAACAAGACAAGCTCCTCTCGAAAGATGAGCCTGATGACCTGATTAGCTCAGATGTATTCTGGCTGTGCAGGGAAATTTCATTAGATAACAGACAATTCACGCAACTGGTTGGCAGAGCAAATCGCGAATAAAAAGGCAAAACCTGGATTGTGCTAAACTCATCATTTTTAAGAGTCGCGGTGGCTAGATCTGCGTGATGGGACGAGCAATCGATGAGACGGACAAACCCTCTTCAGTCTTGTATAAGCGGTGTCTGCTTGACACATGACCGTCCCCGTTACCCACTTGGCTCCCGCATCTGACAAATAACGAATCACCTGAGCTCAGTTGAAGCGCGTTCTCATATAGTTTGAGACGAACGACGTGTGCGAGCTTTCGAAATGCTTTGAAAAGCGTTGTGAAAGCTGGTCTGTGCCATCATCTCCTACATCGTCATATACGTCTTTGGCACCATTATTTTCTACATCATGACACTTAAAGGAGTGTCTCACGTTTTATGGGGTTTTGAGCTGATATAGTCATTTTAGAGACCATTCAATACAATCATGGGCACTGCCCTTCTTAGGACTTCAACCCCTCTTGTCTCCGGGTTTCACGCATACGAACTTCTGCAGGCTTTTCGCACAGCCTAGTTGAAGGTTAGCCATACATGCATGACGTCACAAAAACGTCACGCAAACACGGCCACCCTCAGTGGCAATGTAGTGTTTAAGGTCAATTGAAATATGATCATCGAATTTTTTGTGTCTAAGGCACGTCAACACGATTTGTGGCACCAACAGAAGGCAATTTGTCTCCACGCAGTTTGATGCGTTAAGTGCAAGTTTCCAAAACGAATCACGTGCTACATAATACAGGACTTTCGGCTTTGATTCTATGAGACAAATGAGACCGGAAATCAGATAACTGAAGAATAGCGCCATAGCCTTGCATGCAAATGCAGGAAAAAATACAAAAACACGAACACATATACAAAGACATCACAAGAAAGGCCAAAACAAGCGCACATAGCAATATCCGGGTTCAGGAAACACGCATCAGTTAACAAGCCACCTCTTGGCAAGTTGTCATTGAGTCAGTCAATCCCTCAAAGTGGCGATTCTGGCACGGCCAGTCTGGCAGTGACTCTGACGTCATAAAACTGTCATGATGTAACCAAACGGTGACGTTTTGAAGATCATACTGATCAGGTTGGGCGCTTTATAGCACATGCCCCCGTTTCGAGATAAGCTGTCGAACCGCACCAGGTGGTTCCACCAAAATTTCTGAAAAAGGCAGGTGATCATTGTGACACGTTCTGGACGCTAAAAGTTTCCATGATAACAAGTCATGGTCTCTGAGTCATGATATCACTAAAAATGTGTGCGAAGTGATGTTGCTGTTTTTATTTTTGGCTTTCGTAAATATGAGGCTGCTATTTCTTTTCCGGTTTTAAGCAGCTATTCCGTGATTTTTAGGCTGGCGTGACCAGCTGCAAATCAAGGCCAGCCACACTATGCTGGGCTTTGGGTGCTACACGGCTGTGAAGCCGTTCCAAGGTTTCGACGATTTTTTTAGATGCTTCCTGAGATTCTAGCTATTGGTTCCTCGGACATCAGGGAATACTTTTGCATGTAACTAAAACCTGCGAATTTTCTGTCCCACTAAGGCCAAGCGTATTTGATTAACAACCTGGCAAGAAGCTTGCTGGCTTCAGCCGGTCGAATGCGGTGGACCGAATTTACATCTGTGCTGCAGACCTCAGGCGTAGATCTCAGGATCGGACCTCTGAGTTCCAGATCTTGGATCTGTCAAGAATTAGTTTACAATTGTGTCGGGGGATCATCTGGGTACGAAATTCATTCTAAAATATTGCCGAAGAGTCTTACTGAAGCTTCCTGGAGCACGGACACCACATGAAACAATTCTTCTCGGGCCATACTTACTCATAGTGTGTTTGTACACCCACTGATCGCCATGCAGGTCATCCTGCTTCGCTCCACCTGGAAGAGTACAAAACAGAAATGTGAGCGGGCTCGAACACTCACTCGTGAGACCATGTATGTGTTAAGACCCATCAATGCATACACGCTGAAGAGCGTGGTAATGCGTGTGCATTCTGGTATACTGCTCTCTTTCTCCTTTTCTTAAACATTTATATGACATGCAAACGTAGCATGCAACATCGTGTAGCAGCATTACAACGCTCGTCAGAAGCGCACTTCTTGCTTTGAACATTTGTACTGTAGTAGCACAAAGAAAATATACACAGTTAGCCCGATCTTATTCTGGCCAGACTGAATCCAGATAGTACCAGAATCCAACAATTTCGAGTCGTGCTAATGTAACGTGAATTTAAACAGCTCAACATAAGCTCAGACCTAGTGGAGCCAGGATGTTAAATGTCAGGTAACGGGTCAACCAAAAAACAAGCCAACGTTCAATGGCTAGAGCCATCCACTTTCATGCCCACATTCATTTCCTTCGCTTTCTTTTACATCATCTCGCTACCCACCTGAAGATTGCAATTTGATTCCAACGTACCGTTGAATAAGGCAAAATTAAGCCAGTCAGTTCAACTCAATTGAATGTAAGCTTTCAGAACACCTACATGAAGGTATTTCGCCCACGGGATCACATCGGTATGATGTCACTTGGCGTTTAGGCGTGAACAATTGTGCCAGTAACTTGATCATCAGCTTTTGCTTTTTACCGCATATCTAATTCTGTGTGAGCATTTCAATGACCATAGCATTTTTGGAATTATAATTTTTGGAACTTTTGGAAAATGAGATATTCTACCAACAGCTGAAACAATGCTGTGTCAACTGTTCATTTCAAATGAGACTTCAAGTTTTTACATTGTCTTTAGACACTTATCGTGGCTTAATTTTCAAAATGTCTCAGCAATTATGGACCTAATTCTGATAAAACACAAAAATAACGCATTAAGCGCAGTTGCGAATAAGGCAGACTCCCAACGTTTTTTTAACCACTGAATTGACCTTTTTCGTTTCCTACAGTTTTTTTAATCCACGCCCCCCCCCCCCTCCGCCCCTCCCCCATGCTCGTAAGCAAATGTGTTGATTGATAAGCACACAGAAACTAACAAATACTATCTCTCTAAAACAAAGACAAGTTTTCGTTTGCCCATACAGCTGTTGACAACGGCCGAGCTATCCGATTCTGGACGCACAGCCTACTTCCGGTCTTCAATCACTGCCCACTTCTGCTCAACTTGGTCGAATGTATTTGCGAGTATTGCTGACCGTTGGGCGTTTATGTAAGCTTGCAAGATTCCGATACAGTTCTTTAAGTTTGGATTCATTCGCCTCGTCCCAGAAATATACTGGTTTTATAAAAGAACGTATATTATCAAAGCGGTATGTTTCGTTCGTTTGGAGAAAACAAACGTGTGATGGCCATGTAGTTCAATGTAATGCTGTTGCTCCCTGTTTTACTTGACTCTCTAGGCCCGCAACCATCACGGGGGGAACAGCAATATGAACTTCTCCAATCACAAATAAACAGTTACAGGTGGTACCATCAAGATGTCAGTGTCTGTCAGGTAACCGATTGGACCTGCTCTGGCACAACAATAATTTCGATCCTGTCCTTCCACGGCATCCATTCTTCTTTCACGGCCTCCATGGTATATGTGCACAGCCCGCGGAGGGGTCCTTACACAGGTTAGGTGCGCGGCGTTCGGACAAGGCTACCAGCAGGGGACGCTCGCAGGGAGTAGCCATCTTTTCGTACTTTCACTTATTATTACATCACACGCGTCCGATGTGATAAAAAATGATTGTTTTTTTTAAAATCCTTGTGAAGAAATCAGAATTTTGAACTAAAGTCGCGCGCTCCTACGAAAGAAATATTATTTTGCTCCCTGCTAACCATTATGAAACTCATAGTCACCATTTGCTACAATTTTGTAATGCGTGGGTTATGTTATGTTTGCATACAGTACTTGGTCTTAAACCTTTTGCAACAAATGCTGCGAAGGTTTTGAACCATCTGTCCAGGGAAAACCACTATAACATAAGCATGAAAAACACACATGCCATTATGAAATGCAACTGTTCGATGTTAGAGAAGTGCAATGTTTTTCGTCTCATCTTATTCATTGCTATGCAACAGCTGTGCACCTAGCATGTTGCTTCTCAGCAAGCGGTGCAGCGACTCCATTGTAGCTTTTGTCCCTCAAAACATTATAATGGGCATATGTCTGCGCACTGGCCACGTAAAAAGTGTCAGAGACGGGTCAAGGCATGGCAAATGGTGGTGGACAGCATTGGCCCAGATGTCTAGCAATATTGCTCATTGAGAGCCTCATCGGGGTTTGACAGCAAGCAGGTGTGTGTACAAAGCGTGGGAAAGCGATAATTTATACTTATGTGCAGCGGCACTTACAGGGCAAAGAGCGAAACAATCACAATCATGTAGGATGGGATAGAAGCTATTTCTAGGTTCTACTAAAGCTAGTCGTGTGATGTACATATTTTCAGCGACTAATGGTACGTGATGAAAGGTTCTTTTTAGCCCGAATGCAGCTTTAAACCGTCGCCAGAGACGACAGGTGAGGTTTGTGACAGACGCAGCTTTGTACCCGCATTGTGAAGCAGGAATTGTTGGCTGAAATTGTTGGAATTGAACAAGAATGCCGGTATCCGAACACAAAAATACCGAAACGGTAACCCCATTCCTTCTTTGACGCTCATTGGTCCCGGTCCCTGCTGCATCTCGACAACCTCCGGCCGGGTGCGACCGCGAAGTCTGGTGGTCATCGGTCAGATCAGCCCGACACATAGGACGTACAACTTAAAATGCCCCTGCCGGTAGCAGAAACGCAAATTGTTCCCGTAAAACAGCAGCTCTTCAGGTATTTTCGCGCGCTTGATTCAGGCGCGCAAAAGCAGCTCGTGGGTAGCTTGCGTTGGGTGAAAACTGGATGCTGAATTGTGTTTTAGATATCTCATATTAATGGGCAAATTGCGGTCCCTGCCATTTATTGTAACCAGGAGCCTCTTCCGCTGTCAAGAGGTTTTTTATCACAAACGATGCTGGCAAGTAACACCAGATGTTGACGAACCTAGCTTGCCGGCTGGCATGCTACCCAACTTTCTCTTACACGAATCACGGCAAAATACGCGGTGCATCGTGACAAAGTCATTCACATACAAACGTTAGGGCCGTGGGTGGTTGTTCACTTACGTCTCCTGTCGCGATTCCGATTCGTCCACAGAGCGTTCGTGAAGCCGTACACCAGCATGAAAGCCAGAAGCAGTAAGAACACTTTTGCAATAGCCATCGCGCTCCGCGGGCAGCCGTCGATCGCTTCAGATATCGCAGGCGCACTCGGTCACTCTCCCCTGACCATTGCCCCTGTTTCTGGGCATCGGTGAAACACCGTCTTCATTTCGGAGCTGCGGAGTTCAATTTTTCTGGTGCTGGTCAACTTCAGTTCACTGTCCCGCTGCATCGGCGCCCATGCGTCCACTGCCTCCTTTGCTCTGACGCGCCGGTTGCTAACACCAGTGACCCGGCCCGGCGGTGCCGCCGCGCGTGACTGCCTTTCCGCCCTGCTCCCAGCACTGGCCACCAGCGGCAGCAGCTTCCTACACCGGTATCGGACAAGTACGGTCAGTTGAACAATGACAGGTCATGTGACGGGTAAAGTCCGGGGGGTAAAGGTCCTGTGGCGGGCAAGGGCTGAGCTAAGGCCCAGGGTGTCAGCATGGTATGGACTTCAGTATGGGCGTGATACCACGCCGGAAACCAAAATGACCCACCCCGCCCACCCCAGTGGACACGTGTCAATGGCTCGAGGCCGGCACAGCCAGGATGCTCGGTGCTGTACTGCTAATGGTATTCAAAAACGGCGACATGAAACCGTAACTGGGCGTGAGATGCGTGGTAGATGCAACATTGCTCCAAGGTTAGGTACCTGAAAGGCGGGAAACGGTCCCTGCAACACACTGGAATATAAGGGGGTCTAGTTCACCTCGCTAGTGATGTAGACGGTTCAGAACAGATATGCATGTCCATCGAGAACAATTGTATGTTCTGCGCTAAGAACGCATTTACAACAGGAACGATTAAAGCGTATCTATCTACACAAAGGAGCATGGAGGAGGGCGTATCACTCTTCACGGAAGATTGCAAGAAAGTGTAGTTAATGAAAGGTAGCTTATTCAAAAAGGCTCGTTGATAAAGCAACACGGTATGGTTCACGTCAAACTGGTCAGGAGCAAGTGCCAGATTCTTTAATTGGCGGTCACGACTCAGATTTTTCGCTGAGATGCATTTTGTTTAACGCTTTAAAATGGCTTAGAAAAGCATTGCTTGATTTCAATCTACTTACTTTCTAGACGTCATCTCACTGTTTGCCATAACACTTATTCACATGGGTAATAATCCATGTAGAAATATGATAGGGTATGTACACCGTTGGCTCCCCACCTCCCTGAAATACGTCCTTGAGTCCGGGAAAGTGTTCTTACAGTGTCGCCTGTGTGCTACGATCTATGAATTAGATCCACTGCCTCTTTATTTACTCATTGAGATAAGTATATCCATCTATCTACCTGTATATCGGCATACACACACAGAAACATGCATATATATATATATATATATATATACATATGTACTTACAGAAACACTACCATATACCATCATATATCCAGGTATTTCATTGGATATCAAGACGAAGGGGGCAAGACATACAATATTGCACGATAAGAATTATGTAGGAAGCCGTTTGCAGAGTTGTCAGTCTTTATGTTTCTGCTATGTGCTAGTATGCAGACAAAGTTTCGGCCGGTTATCTCTCCGATCGCCATCAAGTGTAATGGAGTTCTTAAAACGACTGAATGGTCTCTGGCTTCCGTCATGTACGCTTGGCTAACCCAATTCTCCCCCTGGAATGACAGGATTCGAACCAGGGTCTTCCGATTGCGAGTCTAGCGCTCCACCAACTGAGTTAACCGGAATAATAATAACTCTGACTATTACGACAAACGTTTGCGGTCGAAGAACCCATATATTGATATTTTGACATATCGTGACACATTTTTGACATCCAAGGGAAGCACTCTGGTGTACATGCAATGTCCTTCGTAGCCAATTTAACTCTCGTCATTTGGCACGGAGCAGTATTTGATTCGGAGTTCATACAAAATAAAAAAATAGATACATAGGATCCAGAAGCGCTATATGACGAGACGAAGCTGCGTTGTACATGTCAGCTTTTCATAACCCTGGGGTGCGGTACTTGAGTCGCAAAATTGTTCGGGGTGAGCCACTGCGATATCACCTTAGTGATCATTCAACCGTCAGATACCTTTGACCATGGCACATCGTCTGTCAGTGCCTCCTGGATCCGAGTTGTCATCTTCATTCCCCCAGGGAAAATCCTGGGAATGCTACACGCACGTTCACATTCGATTGGCTGATGTCTAGGTTCAGAGCAGTTCGCAAATTATTTGCGCCGTGGAGGGCAGGCACACCTCAGGCGTGATCACTGGAGTGACCCGGTGCACGCCACGTCCCATGCCATTTCGCCTTTTCCATCGTCATTTGAGTACCATCTAATAGGTATTTTGATAAAACCAACACCGTTTAAAGACATGTAATGAAAATGGCTTCTGCAGTATGCCTGTCAAGAAGTCTATTTCCAATGATAAGGGCTCGGTAAAAGGGAACGACGTCCCCGTGCGTCCATGCCAGGACACCGGCGCCGCAGCAACGCAACGAGCCACACGTTAATGACCAGCTGTCTGTAGCTAGTAATCCCTGGCTACTGCGCTCTGTAGACCCTACGGTGAGCCGTGCCGCGCGGCGGCATTTTCGTGTGCTAACCTCACGGTGCGTGCGGGACTTCCATGTAACCGTTCTCAGCCGATCGATAGCACACATATAGATAATACACAGACCCACAGTTGTCGAAAGAAAAACAAAGATCCTTGTTACCTTGTTGAAACAAAGCAAATTTGTTAGAGTGGATCATTTTTGGAGCGTGTGTTTACAAGATAACGGTTTCAAATGGTGTGAGTCGTTAGTTCCACTCTACGGAACTGGCTACACAGCAAAGCGTGCATAAAATGAAAAGCACATGGACAGCAGAGGCAACCGTCCTAGGCAACCGTCCTTCATGAGCCGCAGGCTCCTCCTGTTTTCAGGAGCCGAGTTTTACTCACATCAATATGTCGGCTCCCATCCGCTTCTAGGCTACCACCGCATCAATATGTCGGCTTCCATCCGCTTCCAGGTAACCACCGCATCTGCTATCCGCTCGCAGGTTACGGCCACATCGCGCCGAAGACGGACTGGGGCAAGGTGGTGACCATGCTGTACGCCATCCTCGGCATACCCCTCATGTGCCTGTGCCTCTCCAACATCAGCGAAGGCATGGCGCACTCATTCAAGGTCGTCTACTGGAAGTGCTGTTGCTATATATGCACCAAGAAGCCGAAGAAGCGAAGACGTCGAAAAGGAAGACGAGGGTGAGGCTCTTAGCCCTTGCTGCAAGGGCTGGTGGCGCATGGGATGGGTTGCGTCCATGGGCTCCATGGGAATGGATTCTGGAACTGTGACACGGATTGGTAGGAGCACTGGATGTGGGAACGTGGATGCTGGGGTCGTGGAATGATAGGGACTCTGGGACGTGGAGGCTGGGGTCGCGGAATGGAGGAGACACTGGGAAGTGAAGGCTGGGGTCGTGGAATGCTAGGGGCTGGAGGAGAAGACTGCTAGGGACTGGGGATGAGGATAGTCAGGCTCTGAGCTTTTGAGGAACAAGGTCTGGGGACTAGGGACTGAAAACTAACGGGAACTGGGGACCTGGACTAGACGAGACCTGAACTGACAAGAACTGGGGCGTTGGAATGGCAAGGACTGAAGACTTTGACTAGCAGGGACTGGAGCCGCGGACTAAGCAGAGACTGCAGAAGTTGAAAAGCACAGGCTGGGTACATGGAGTGCTAGGGAGTCGGATCTCAGACAGAGGTGGCGCTATGGCTTTTGAGTCGGGTGGCAGGACTTTTTCAGAGGGTCACCTGGACAAAATGCCCCCCCCCCCCGCCCTCACAGCGGGGAACTCACGCGCAGGGTTGTATTCAGGGAGGAGGGACACAGAGGGCATGTCACTGCTTATCCGACTGTGTGGTGTATCTTATCCAATCAAACCTATGACGACAGTGAAGGAATCCAGAATGGAGAACCTTCTAATCATCCGGAAAAAATCTCGTCAACCTAAAACAATTCCTCCAGTTTCAAAAGGGCCTCACGATGCGTGGATGGTCATACTAATCCAGAGCAGGATGCTTGAAACTCGCCATTGGGGCCTTTAGTTCTATTTAATGTGTATCGCTATCCCAAAACGGGACATCTTGCTCTGTAACCGCGCCCATCCGATGCAGGAAATGTGCTCCCCAAATGTGGACTGACCATGGAACCCGAAATAGGGGCCTCCCGATTCAACAAACGTGCCTTTTAAATACAACATTGGGCCTCCTGAGCTAGAGCATTGGTTGCCTTGTTCTTAAAGGTGACCTCATGATCTAGAAAACTGATCTTATGATGCAGCAAAGGGTCTTCTGAGCCCCATTCATTAATACCTGGTACAATCATGGGGGTAACTAAGGCCCCCCCAAAAATGGTTTGGCAAGGACGCAGATGACGACAGATGATAGGGAGTTCATCTGGGTCACAGGAGCTGGTTCCCAGATTCTGCGGCACTTACATGACGATGACGGCGGGGTCAGGGGCACTCGTCCATCCATCTCACACTCTTCTCCGGGACTGTATCCCGAATCCGACCCCCCCCCCCCCCCAGTGCGCCGCCATCCCGGTCCTCAGACGCCCCCAAATCCCTCCTCTTGCTCGACTCCCATCGAGGGTTTTTAAGTTTGGAGACCACAGAGGTATTGGCGAACGTCTGAGTGGTGATTCCCTTTTGTGGTCACCCGCTAGACTCTCATGCACTCGAGCATAATGACACCCTTGTTTGCACAGGTGCTTCATTACACCGCGGTCGTAAGTCAGTCAGCATCCGGAACTTAGATCAGCCATGTTGATCAGCGCTCCGAAAAACTGTCAAAACCTGATGCGCCTGACTGACAGGACGCCACGCTTATCAATAATCAGCCGTCATCGCATCCGTAGCCGCCTGTCCAACACGGGTGTCGTATGTTGGGCTGGCAAAGCTCAAGCTGTCGTTTTTCTTTCGCCGGGCATTCGGGCAGAATTTCATGTCGGGACGGACGAGACACGCCGGTCCGGTGATCCGTGATCACTCGCACTGGTGACTGCTCCAGCCGCGTCGGTTCGGTGATCCGTGATCACTCGCACTGGTGACTGCTCCAGCCGCGTCGGTTCGGTGATCCGTGATCACTCGCACTGGTGACTGCTCCAGCCGCGTCGGTTCGGTGATGCCACGGAGCGAGGGCTAGATCATGGGGTATTTTGGCTACATGAAGGACACATTTAAGATAAATGGATTCTCTGTAAGGCCACATTTTATGCATGCACATGCACGCATGCGCGTACGATACCACTGACTGGAAAGGTTCAGTTGCCTCCAGTGTGCCAGCTACGGGACAATGCTTCCTTTGGTACCAGCGCAAACCACTCCCTGCTGGTGATATTGTAACATTTCACGTTGTGTATTAATCTAATCAACAAATATGATAAGATGTTGGACCCTTCACCCACCCAAGTATATTTGAATCCAGGCCAGTCTCTCTTGGTTCGAACAAGCGTATGGTGTTTGTGCCTTTTCCACCGTTTACAGCAGTTATTTTTGTTTTTTCTTGCCATCAATAACACCTCCGTGGTAGACTTTTATCAGCGTAACAGCTTTGCCCAAATCATCGTTTATCACCTTCAGGTGGGTCACATATGGGGCAGCGGCTCTTTAGTCGATACTTTCCATCCGCTTGTTTGATGGATCTACCACACAACCTGTACGTTTCTGGAAGGTACTGACCAAGTGACGCGATTCTTTCCTACTCCTATCTTGCAGTGAAGAAGTTGCACCGACGTGGCCGATGTTTGTCAGCTTTGGCCTGCTGGTGGGATCCTGGTCTTGCTGTGGAGTGGCCATGCTTTCGTTTGATATGGTCAGCGTTTTGGTACTCGGCGGCACTGCCAAGGGGTGACAGGGCGCCGTTTCTCGCAGAGGCACTACGGGTGGCACGAGAAGGCTTCCAGGCACGCAAGAACCACTCTCTCGTCTAGTTAGTGCATCCACTGGTGCAGCACTCGGATCAGGCACTGGTCGCTTTGGAGATGTTAGTCGACAGTGTGGCTCGTATTGAGTGTGAAGCGCATATGAGCACGAGAGTTCGGGTAAAAATTAGCAGTTTTGAACTGATGTCATCCACAGAGCTCAGCTAATGCCGCCACGCGAACATTTTTGTCTCGTAGAGACGCTTGCCATCCCCTGCGCCCGATGGCTGGCACCGGACTGTCGCCACCGCGTGAAGGCGGCAGCTGGTGTTTCGCCCCAAGAAAAACCAGGACCGACTCCGCCAAACCCGTATAAAGGCAGCGCCCAAGAGAACTGTTCACCAGCCAACTGGTGCCTTAGGTTTTGCTGATCACTGCTGGCTGCTGCTCGCTGCTGGCACAGCAGCTTGCTGTGTCAGCTGGCTGCTGTTCACTGCCGGCTGATCACTGCTGGCTGCTGCTCACTGCTGGCTGATCACTGCTGGCTGCTGCCCACTGCTGACGCAGCAGCCTGCTAGTGAAAAGGCCTCCCGTGTGCCATGATAACACAGAGACGGCGGGGCTGGTCCTGGTTCTTCATGGAGCTGAGCACCAGCTGCCACCAGCTGTTGGCGCTGCGCCTTCTCACTTTGCGGTGGCGCAAGCGCAGCGCCAACCATCCCGCGCGATGGAATAGCTTAGCTGCCCGTGCAACAGAATGAAAATATTAGTGTGGCAGCTGGTAATGGGGAGTTCAAAACTGCGAAGGCTTGCTCGGTTGTTGTGAGTCAGTACGCGTTCCAGCCAGGATTTCAGCTGCACCCGCGGAAGCTCAGCATACGCCCCAGTCCGGAGGGCAGCTTCACTCGCGGAAGCTCAGCATACGCCCCAGTCCGGAGGGCAGCTTCACGCGCGGAAGCTTAGCGTACGCTCCAGTCCGGATGGCAGCTTTATTCGCGAAAGTTCGGCATACGCTCCAGTCCGGATGGCAGCCTCACGCGCGGAAGCTCAGCATACGCCCCAGTCCGGATGGCAGCTCCAGGCGCGGAAGATCAGCTTACGCGCCAGTCCGGATGGCAACCCCACACGCGGAAGTCAGCTTACGCGCCAGTCCGGAGGGCAGCTTCACGCGCGGAAGCTCAGCATACGCCCCAGTCCGGATGGCAGCTTTACGCGCGGAAGATCAGCTTACGCGCCAGTCCGGATGGCAGCCTCACGCGCGGAAGTTAGCTTACGCGCCAGTCCGGAGGGCAGCTTTACGCGCGGAAGTTAGCTTACGCCCCAGTCCGGATGGCAGGTGCACTCGAGGGCGCGGCTGACGGCTCTCTAAAAGTCCTGCTGCGATCTTTCCGACCAAATCGCTAAAAAACTGGCATAAGGTCAGGCATTAGCTTCTGTGGTTCAACGATATGGATCTGTAAGGCCATCTTTGGACAAGATATCCACCGACATTGATTTCAGAATTTGATGACGCGTTACGCAGCATTGGGATTTTTCCAACAGCCCACGGATTTAGACAAAATAATCGGGGCGTTAACATCGACATCGTTAGGCATGATGGATAGATAGCAACTATTCCTACAACCTAGATACATATCGTACGACACAGTTCTGGGGGAGGAATACGACCGACGGCCAGAGTAGAGAAGGCTAAAGTAGAAATAAATAGCAAGGCATTTGCAGTAAGAAACTTAGGCTGTAAGGCTATTTACCGTCACGGCCTTTAAACAGAGTGAATTCCGCCATCAACGCAACGAAGCGAGAGCAAGGGAGATAAATAGAGAAGGAAAGAGCGAGAGAGAGAGAGAGAGAGAGAGAGAGAGAGAGAGAGAGAGAGAGAGAGAGAGAGAGAGAGAGAGAGAGAGAGAGAGAGAGAGAGAGAGAGAGAGAGAGAGAGAGAGAGAGAGAGAGAGAGAGAGAGAGAGAGAGAGAGAGAGAGAGGAGAGAGAGAGAGAGAGAGAGAGAGAGAGAGAGAGAGAGAGAGAGAGAGAGAGAGAGAGAGAGAGAGAGAGAGAGAGAGAGAGGAGAGAGAGAGGAGAGAGAGAGAGGAGAGAGAGAGAAGAGAGAGAGAAGAGAGAGAGAGAGAGAGAGAGAGAGAAGAGAGAGAGAGAGAGAGAGAGAGAGAGAGAGAGAGAGAGATAGAGGAGAGAGAGAAGAGAGAGCGAGAGAGAGAGAGAGAGAGAGAGAGAGAGAGAGAGAGAGAGAGAGAGAGAGAGAGAAGAGAGAGAGAAGGAGAGAGAGAGGAGAGAGAGAGAGAGAGAGAGAGAGAGAGAGAGAGAGAGAGAGAGAGAGAGAGAGAGAGAGAGAGAGAGAGAGAGAGAGAGAGAGAGAGCACAGTTTAATGATGAAGGATTTAAGATGTTCACGAATGAAGGCCACAGCGCACAGGACTGGTCCGAAGCTTAGATCTGCCATTTTCACTGCAAATTCGATCCAACTGAAAAGGTGGTGCTTCAGTATTTTGCATAGATATTTCCTACCAAGATTGGTTTCCGTACGACAGGTTCCCGATACGGATTGCCGTGAGTTACGTGAGCTTTGCGACAGTTTACTGTACTGCCTTTCGCTTGGCTTTGAATTTCGTTTTGGCAAGGTATATCCGGAGTATTAACGTCAAACTCAACAAAAATCGCAATGTGTGTCGCCCCAATAAATTATGTTATTTAGAGTCTTGAACTTCAGAAGCAGAGCGGCTGACCTCATCATCTTGCTTGGCAAGACATTTAATTTCAACTAAGCTATGGGCGCTTTATGATCGCGCAGTCGAAGCACCCGAAAGCCCAGCTGCTACTACGAATTAAATGTCAATAAGAGGTTTAAAGTACCCCGGATATGCCATGACGTCATTGCACAACACTAAGACACGTCGTCGAAACTGGGAGTAGTGCTGCTGGGCTACCCTGACATTGCTTCGAAACAGCGTAGCAAAATTTCGTTACTGCGACACAGAGCAGATACACAAGCACAGGCACATCTCTGATATCTAGAGGGCACGGGTTACCTGCGACGCAGACGCATCTCTGATCCCTAAGGAGGCACGGACCACTGCGACACAGATACATCTCCGATCCTTAGAGGCACGGATCCCTGCAACACGGACACATACATAATCCCTTGAGCGGCACGACTCCCCTGCGACACAGACACATCTTTGGTTTCTAGGGGAGCAGATCTAGCGGTCGGTACACCAGCATTATTTTTCTAGCATCAAAAGCTCAATGGGATGTTTTTTAAGTGCGGGCCACTCGGTGCTTACAGGCGCCGTCGGTCTCATTCTTGTTGTACCGCGGAAGATCAAACAAAGCAGTGACTGCTGGCGCCAACAACCCCTGGTGACCCCTGGCGACCCTTGACCCGTTGGGCGGTTCGCTCCTCGGACCTCTTCGGCGTTTCGAGAGCACACTTCTCCCCACTCAAGGCTGAAGGGGGTAAGTTGCCCGGCTTCGGCACCCCTCCCTCTCCTAGCGCGCGCCGCCGTTGCCTGGAGCCCGGTCAGGCCGGTGGCGGGGGTAGCCGACAGCCGGCTGCAGGGGTGAGGTCAGGCGCCGTTGCGGCGAGCCAGTCGCAGCAGACGCCGGGATTGACACCGGCTGACCTGGCTGACCTTTGCCCCTGGCGTTTCAGCTTCTCGTCGTCTCGGTCAATCCGCAGATCAGCCAAGAGCGCAGATGGAGCGGTGAGCGAGAGCGCCTTCTCTGCCTCCTATGGCGACCCCGCTTCGGAGCCAGATTACAGGTGAGCGCAGCACGCGCAGACCCTGACGGCAGCGCTGCTTTAACACGTAGCCAGGCTCTGTGGTTAGTCAACGGTTAGCAAGCTCCGTGCTGGGTTCGTAGACGATTCTGTGAAGTACTTGGATCAAAATACTTGAGGGTCGGTTTTTTAACGTTTGCCCATTTCATCCAAAACCACGCCGCACATCAGATGGTGCTTAGGAGTGATGACATCAGAACCTATCCCTGCTGAATCCCGCACTTCACAGCTCATTTTCAGCAACTCCGGTCCATTGGCTCGCGAACAGGAGCACTGACATTGTGACCGCAACCAGCACCACTGTGTCCCGCGGCCAACTCGCAGTAATCTCCACCGTCCGCCGCCTGCTAGTGGCGACGAGGAGATTGACGATCGCCTGACGCACGCTGGCGATATCACCGTTCACTGTGCGCGGCACTGACGGGCCTGCTTCAGGATGCCCGACGATGTGGAGCCGGTGCCGGAGGCGTACGGTCGGACGGCTGGCCTGCACGCGAGCCGCATGGCCGACACTGGCAAGCGGTCGGCGCCCTCCGAGCGCTCCAAGTCGTCCGACGAGCTGCCGCCGCCGCGCACCGAGCTGGACCCGGCCGCGCTGCAGCGCACGCCCTTCTTCCAGAACCGGTACGCGCTGAGCGAGGTGGACGCGCTGCGGGACGAACCGAGCGTGGGCAGCGGCGGCTCAGTGAAGCTGTCGGCGGCGCGCACGGACTCGGCGTACGGCCGCTCGCTCAGCAGTCGCTCGACGCGCGGAGCCGGCCGGCCCGGCTCCGACCGGCTCAGCAAGCTGCACGAGACGTTCCCTGAGGAGGAGGACGACTCGGACGCGTACGACGCCTCCGACGACGAGGACAGCGCCGACACCAAGTCGGTACCCATCTGGTTGTGCGTGCTGCTGGTCGTCTCGTACATCGTCGGCGGCGCGTACCTGTTCTGGGAGCGCGAGGAGTGGACGTTCCTCGACTCGGCCTACTTCTGCTTCATCACCCTGACCACCATCGGGTTCGGCGACTTCGTGCCCGAGCAGAACCAGAAAGGTGGCAAGGAGGGCGAGGCAATCGCCATCTGCTCGCTGTACCTGCTGTTCGGCATTGCGCTGCTCATGATGAGCTTCAATCTGGTGCAGGAGGAGGTCATCAGCTCGGTCAAGAGCGTCGCCAAGAAGCTGGGCATCATCAAGGACGACGAGGACGAGTATGATGACTACTGAGCGCCACCGGCTGGACTGCCGACGACGGTTGCGTGACGCCCGCTTCTCAGCGTAGCCCATTGTTAGGTGGAGTGGATTGTCTGTGTGCCGGCACGCACCTGTCTTAACGGCGCGCAGAGGTGTCAATTTCTTTTTATGAGGGTCTCAGTTCTCCAAAACTAAATGCGCTCCAATATTGGTTGGGGTACTTCCATATTTTGTGCTGTAATGCTGAGGAAAATCGAGAAAAAGGTCAAATGCCGCGCAAAACCCATCTCTTTCGGGCATTATTGGCGTACCATGACCATGTTGCTCGAATACACCTTTCATAAGAACTGTAAAACTTCTAAATACTCGGCATTCACCAAATTAAAGACAGCTAAATCCGGTAAAAAATATATTGAGAGGCTGCTGTTGGGGCCCCAGGTGGGCCACCCAAATGGTTAAAAAAGCGACCACCTCCGCCGGCGGGTGGTGCCGGGATCGCTTGCTGCCTCTGCCGGTGGGTAGTGCCGAGAGGCACCCGCCGCCGTCCCTGCCGGCGGGTGGTGCCGGAAGGCGCGCCCGCCGAGCTGGCCTGGACGGCGGAGCAGTACGGCACAATTGGGCGGCTCTGGTGTCGGCATGAGCAAGTACGCCGGGACGGCAGCCGGGGCCGCGCGCCTGCCTCCATGGCTCGTCGAGGCGGGGCGCACCAACACGTGAATACACCAGTTTTGCGCGACCGCTGTTTATTGTACTAGGAATCGCGCTGGTCCGGGCTCGTTAAGATCACACAAAACACTGACCGACGCGGGAGTACAACACATAATTGATTACGTCCTACGAAACCACGCAGACAGTGCGCTGAGTACAAACATAAACTTACGCGACATAATGGCTTATGATAACCAAATCACCGCTGATGACTTGGTGATTGCTTCACTAAACCAGCCTGGCTGGTGTGCAGAGGTCGGAAACTCCGAACTCCAAGCATGTGTATTTCTATCGGTCTATCGATCAAAAGCCTCCATAAAAGTATCGATCAGATCGAAATAACAGGAGGAGTGCAAGCACTTCACGATATCGACAAGAGTCAAAATGAGCAGAATCGTGACAACCGCCTGAGAGCGGAATCAAGCGAACGCAGCAAAAACCAGCTCCCAAACACCATGGTCAATAGATCGGTCTCCGGGCAGAGGCGCGCCTTTAAACTATCCGCATACAGTGAAATCCCTGAAAATACCCTTTCATCCAAATGATGATACGCAGAAGGAATAGACAGGGCAAGCCAAAGAGCTGATCCCTGACAAATTGGCGCAATACACGTAACTTTGGACGAACACAAATCAGGTACCGCATGCCCCGACCGCGGCCTTTGAGGTCATTCGGAGGCGACGCCTGAGCGGCGCGTCCCGGTGCCCGTCGCAAGGATCGGTACCGCGCGCCCACCCGACTCTGTACAGCGGCGTCGCCGCACCGGCACGGACCGCTGACCCTGGCGGAGGGCGCTGCCACACAGGCGCCGCCGCTGACCCCCTCGACGACGTATTGCCATGACAGACGCGCTTTTCGGCGGCGTCCGTAGCTTGTTGCCAATGAAGATTGTTTGAACTAGGCATGTGACCCCGTGGTAAACCACAGAAAACAAGGACCGCAGGGTGGGCCCGCGAGAGCAGTCAAGCCCGATGAGCTAGGACATCACGTCCGCGCTGGGTTGTAGCGCCCATGGCCAGACAGTGTCCCCACCCCGCCCGCTCTCCGTGCACCAGTGCAGTGTGGTGCGGAGCTGCCACCTCTGGCAGGGGCACGCGGCCCAGCTCCGTCAACTACCTCTGAGATATGACACATCACCGCCTCCGACCAGACCGGGTAGATGGACCACGGCGCACATCTAAACACACAGGCAGAGGATAGAGTGCAGAAAAAGCAGACATCCCCTGTGGGATGAGGCACAGAGGGACTCAGCGGAGGCAGTGAGGAAGCACACAGACAGCGAACAGAAGAGCTGGCCGGGGCGAACAGCTCGTCTATATACAGGTGTTAAGGTAGACGGTGGGACCGGAACACTCCACCAACACGTGCGCGGACACTGCACAAAGTGAGTCAAACGCACGCGTACGGCACCCGGAGCGACGGCGCGCGCAGTCAGTCCGCTCCTACCGGTACCGGCGGAGCGAGGGCAGCGGCACAGCGCGCCGCCGCGGCCGAAGCCGGAGCCCGCTGTACGGCACGCCTGTCGTCAGCAGCAGACGGTGTCGCCGTCTGGTCTGGCACAAAGTGGCACGGCTGCGGCGCCACCTCTCGCTCTTCCAAGCACGACTGCTCCATCCGCACGCCCTCCCGCCCGCCCGCACGCGTCAACGCCGATGCATGCACGCGCGCGCGCGTGCAGGCGCGACGCGCACATACACTGATGCAAACGACCTCCAATGAGTTGTAGTTCTAAGCCAAGCACTGGCACCGTTGCATCTAGATGATCGCATCACTACTTATACTAAACTGCCCAGCCTAATCGAACCTGACTTAGTAAGCAAGAAGAGGGCGCAGACGCCTTTCCAGACGGCCCACCACTCCCATCTGTACAGCTAACACGCCGCCGGGACGGTGATGACCTCCTCCTTGTTCCTTATTCTAATGGCCCAGCCGCAGGCAGCAAACTATGGGGCACTTGCAGCAGGCCGCTAATACCTGCATCGAGACTTCTTGGTTAGACAGGCGGCTCAGTCCAAACGCCGACCATATATATGAATAAAAGTGTGACGATCCGAAGAGAAACGACTGACACCACTCAACGTGCGCAGTCTTGAAGCGATTCGAACGCCAGATGGCCGACTTTCGGCGCCGTTTCGAGTGTGTTGTTATGCGGGCGGCAGTGTGACGGCGGCACAAGAAGGCACAGCATACCTGGCGTTCGGCCGCGCCATCAGGCGGCACACTATGCCTTCACCTGGGCCCCAGGCACGCGGCTCAGAACCTGCAAACGAAAATACGGAGTGAAAGGACACGTCAGATCAAATGGCAGCATGATGTCAAAATCGGTGAACAGGGGCTAAGTATGCTGGTTTCAAGACGCGACAAATGCGGACAGCAAGCGCCCGAATACATGTTAACACATTTTCAGGACACGGTGAGATACGTATGCTCGGAACCCTAGTACCCCAACTTTCTCCGCTTACTATCCTCACAGGAGCCCGTCATCGACGGAGCCGCCGCTGCGAGGCGGCCCACTGGGGCAGTGCCTCACCTTGGAGAGGTCGACGCCGGTGAGCGCGGCGACGGCGGGCGGCACCTGGCCGGCCAGTCGGCTGATCTCCGAGGTGAGCCGGTCCTCGCCGCCCAGCAGCACGATCTCGTCCACCTTGGCGAGCGGCGCGGCGATCTCGGCCGCCACCTGCGACAGCGGCCGCGGCGCCGCGCTCAGTCATACCGGCCATCAGCCAGGGGTGGGCGGCCGACAACCAGCCATGGGCGGGCGGCTGACAGCCGTGGGTGGGCGGCCGGCAGCCAGCCATGGGTGGGCAGCTGACAACCAGTCATGGGCGGGCGGCTGACAGCCGTGGGTGGGCGGCCGACAACCAGCCATGGGCGGGCGGCTGACAGCCGTGGGTGGGCGGCGAGCAGCACAGCCACATCGACACACACTTCTGTTGCGATTCGGCCCAGAGCCGAATCAGAGCGAGGCTATCGATTCCCTCTTAACTCTAATGCAAACGTTTTTTTAATGATTGGAATCAAGGTCCGATTCACCCAAATTTAAGGCAAATGAGTGAACTCCGATTGGGCATCGAACCCACGTCTGCCTGCCACACAGAGCTGGTCATCGGCGACATCTGAATCACCTGCAGCACACGCACACCGTACCTCTGACCTCCTGTTGTACCCCACCGACAACCACCCCTCAACATGTCCGGCGCCCGCGCGAACAAACGTACAGACACACCAGCCCACGCCCACGCACGCGTACATAATCCCCACACCTACACAACCATACCCACACATAGACAGGACGTCGTGACCTCACTGTGCAGGTCACACAATCCCTGTCCCCGTGACCTCTAGCCGTGCCAGTTACACAGCGCCCAGTCCCTTATGAGCTCAAGCTGTGCCGGCCCCGTGACCTCCGTACCGGTCCCCCTGATCTCTGTAACCTCGCGGCTAATCGCGCCGCAGGGGCCGCCTCACCTTAGGCCGAGACTTCAGCGCCATGGCGGTGAGCGCCGCCTCACCTTGGGCCGAGCCTCCAACACCCCGGCGGTGAGCGCCGCCTCACCTTAGGCCAAGTCTCCAGCGCCACGGCGGTGAGCGCTGCCTCACCTTGGGCAGAGCCTCCAGCACCATGGCGGTGAGCGCCGCCTCGCCGTACTGCTTGTAGGCGGCCGCCTTCATGCGCATGCGCTCAGCATCGGCGCGTCCGATGGCCTCAATGCTGGTGGCCTCGGCCTGACCGATCAGACGGAGAGCCTCCGCCTCCGCCTTGGCTGTCTCCACTGTCTGGAACCTGGTCGGCACAGGCACGGACGCCGGTATGAGAGGCCAGGCCACCAACTCCGGCCACGTCACGAGCATACTCACAGCTGTGCGTGTTCATATTTGGGTAACATTGGGCGTCGCGAAAACTTGTTAATACCTCAACCAAGGCATCATATTCTAGCACCTCCACTCCCTTCTGCCTTCTACCCTGGCAGCCAACCACCGAATGCAGAGCTGATGCCACGATACAGCACTGCCGCGCGGGACCGTCACACGCAGTCGTACGTTCTCAGTACGTGGCGGATCCGATAACTGGCAGCACTGTCATTGTCATTGTCATTGGGGCTTTACGACGCACTCAGCTGCTGAGGCTATATGGCGTCGCCTGCCTCTCACCCTGGCAGCAAGGGCGGGCAGCGCGGAGAATCGAACCCTGTACCTCTGGTTTCCCCAACGGGCAGTAGTTAATGCAGGCGCGTCAACCACTCCGCTACGCTACCGGCACCCTAGGTGGCAGCACTGACAGCCGACTGTGCGCATGACACTCTCCTGGCTGACAAATGTTTCTCTTTCTGCCAGGCACCACTGCCCCGTTCGAGCCTCCCCAAGCGAGAGCTTTAGGTCACGGTGCAAACGTGCCTGACGCATAAGCCATGCGTCAGCGCACTCAACCTGTTCCCCTGGCAACATCAGCACGAGCGCGGCCCATTCAGCACCGGACGGACGCCTCCGAAAACATAGTCCTCTCCAGCAGAACGGCGATGACCATGTGTTTTGGCCTCGTCCACAGACCGCAAACCCGCCACATCCAAACTGCACAACCGGCCAGCTGCTCGGCCCGACACCTCCATGCACCGTACCGTTTTCCTTCGGCGATAGCTTCCACCTTGTAGCTCTCCGCCTCGGCGGGTAGCTTGACGGTGCCCTGCAGCTCCTTCTCCTTCCGCTGGATCTCTTGGGTCTCCACCTGGCGACAACAGACCGGTCAGCTGGAGCCAATAGTTCGGTCGTCATTTCTGGCACAGCCCATTTATAAATATATGTGTGTGTGTACATACATAGATATATACACACACAAACATACATGTATAAATATATATATATATATATATATATATATATATATATATATATATATATATATAGCGTTTCTCAACAAACCAGCAAGGCAAACCCAGAAAAATTCACTTCGTTGTTCCGAACCAGGAAAAGTGGCACGGCCCTTTGCCGAAGGCCAACGTGCACGACGTGGGTGCCCATCATAGCCCGATATTCATGGCGAATAAAATCGCCGTGAATCCATGGGCATAAGTCACCAGACACCGCGCGGACGCTTGTGAGGTTCGCGATTGACGCAGACTTTATCGGCGCATGCTTGTTGAGTCCAGATAACCATCAGATAACCCGGATAACTTCTCAGTTGAACTTCGCATCCAATCCGTATCAGCTCCCGACGGTGAGGCGCACTGAGCACCGCCGCCGCACGGTCAGCGGGCGCTCGTGACAAGCAGTGAGAGCCGTCTGCTGGTGGCGTTCGAGCCCTCGGCCCGCTGCCGCCCTGGCTCCGCCGGCGCCGGACGCAGCACCGGCGGCTGTGACCTCGCCGCTCCGCTCGTGGCCAGCCACGCGAGGTGCAGGAGCCCCCAGGCCACGACCGTCTCACCTCGATTTGTTTGCGACGCTCGATGACGTCGATGGTGACCTCTTCTTGTCGGATTTTCTGCTTCTCCTTGGCCGCCTGCAGCTCGTACGCCAGCTCACACTCAGCTTTCTGAAAGTGTCAGCACAGGTCACATCCACAGGCTACCCACCCCTCTGCCGACGGGTCACCTTCACAGCCAGCCCAACCCACCGAGGACAGGTCATCTTCACAGCCAGCCCGCCCTTCGCCGACAGGTCACCTTCATTGCCAGCCCGCCCCGCCGCCCACAGATCACCTTAATAGTCAGCCTACGCCTCCACCGACAGATCACCTTCACAGGCAGCCCACCGCCCTTCACCGGGAGCTAATCTAGTCATGTTGGTGTCAGCAAGCGAGTTCCTGAGGCAGCTGGGCAGACTGGACAGGCACAGTCTTCAAGCGTCCGTCGGTGGCGGCCCTTACCGACGCGTTAACCTCGCGGTCAAACTGCGCCTTCTGCAGCTTAAAGGCGCGAGTGCTGTCCTCCACCTTGGTGTCCGTGCCGTACTTGACATCCATGGCTGCCCGCTCGCATTCGGCTTGCTGGAACCGATACCAGGTCACAGGGCATGCACACAATCAGAAGGTCACTGCGGAGCGTGAGATTCGCACGGTCACGGGCAAGGTGACAGGCCGCTGGCAAGGGTCAGGAGGGAGGTCACTGGCGCGGGTCAGACGAGGGGTCACTGGCGCGGGTCAGACGAGAGGCCACTGGCACGGATCAGATGAGGCTACTGGCGCCGGTCAGACGAGATGTCACTGGCACACATCAAACAAGAGATCGCTGGCACGTGCCACATAGTAAGTGGGACCACAGGCCTCGTGCTCACCGACAGCTGACCAGTGAATGGCCTTAAGGAACCGCGTGCATGACCGCATAACTCAGCCCTCACCAGGTGACTGCGCTACAGGCGGCAAGTTCAACGCTTTAAGCTCGGATGACACAAACAAATGCCTCTATTCCGGAGGGCGGCCCTCAGTGCCCACGATCACCGAATCGCTGTCCACGACTGCGGATGGGGCGGCAGGGGCGCACCACTGGGTACGTGGGCCAACGTGTTCCCGGCGCCTGCACCAGCTCGGGGCGACGACATTGCGAAAGACGCGCTTAACGTGGTCACTCCGCTGTTGTCTGAAAGAAAGCCTGACGAACTACCCCGCCGTCATACCATCCACTGTCACTGGGTTGTGCCATCCGCGCAGGAACACAAAGGCGGCGCGTCACGGAGGGACAGCCGGGGCTTCGCCCGGATTTGCTGCGGCACATACTTATGAACCCTGCATCCAGCAGACGTCTTCGAAGGCAACAACGTTCATAAGAAGCCGAACGCCTACGCTAGGAGCATCACTCATCACCGGGGTCGCCCAGGGCCCGGCCTCTGGCAAGCCGAGCTGCACGGCGTTGGTAAGCCAGGTCCGACGCCCGAGAGCGCTGCTCACCCGAATGCCGGAGTCGCGCGTGGCAAGGGCCACGCCGATGGTGGCGTCCCGCTTCACGGCGGCTGTCTGCGGCCGGCCCAGCGACGTCAGGTAGTCGACGTTGTCAAACACGTCCTTGATGGTGAAGCTGAGGATCTCGATGCCCATGCGGCCGACGTCGGGCGCGGCCACCTCGCGCACCAGTGCCGCGAACTGATCACGGTCTTTGAACACCTCCTCCACCGTCAGCGTGCCTGAACAAAGCAGCCGGGCGTCACACGATGCAGCGTCACGGTAGTGGCGATACACAGCGGTATAGGCGAGAACACAGAAAGCCAGAAACTGGCCGACACTAGCCAGCATACGTTTGGTGCACAAGTGATGGAGGCCGAGGAGGCGCGTTTTAATTTTGGATCACCCGTCAATGCACGTCAAAGTGGCGCAGATAACAAACACCAAAAAAGGCTACAACCCACAGAACGACCTCAACACAGAACCACAAACTAGAGGCGTAACTCTCCCCGGAACACAAGCACGCAGCCTCGGCCACCTCGAGATCCAGTCTACGATCCATATGGTACGGGCAATACGGGGAGCGAGACATAAACAGAGACAGTGACAGACGGAGACAGAGACAGAGACAGAGACAGAGACAGAGACAGAGACGGAGACGGAGACGGAGACAGAGACGGAGACGGAGACGGAGACGGAGACGGAGACGGAGACGGAGACGGAGACGGAGACGGAGACAGAGACAGAGACAGAGACAGAGACGGAGACGGAGACGGAGACGGAGACGGAGACGGAGACGGAGACGGAGACGGAGACGGAGACGGAGACGGAGACGGAGACGGAGACGGAGACGGAGACGGAGACGGAGAGCGAGAACGAGAGTGAGAGCGAGCGCGAGAGCGAGTGGGGTGACACCACTCAGTAACAAGCACTAATAACCCAATGCTGACCGAGAATGGCACGAAGGTGTCCCTCCAGCGTCTGCAGGATGGTATTCTGGATCTCGCGCACACTCTTGCCCAGGAACTGTTCAAACGCTAGCTTCAGAATCTCGTCTTGCTTGATAAACTTGCACTGGGCCACCCCAGTGACGGTGAGAGGCACACCTTGTGCCGTCTCCACTCGGTCACACATCGGATTCAGGGTCATGGTCTGCCGGACGGGGCAGTGCGATGTCAAGAGTCGGGCCAACATCAGGCCGAAAATGGCCCGAGCTAAGGCAGATGTACAGCCTGTAATGCAACATGATGGATCATGTGCATACTCACATGTGCACATGTATGGCATGCAACCACACAAGATAGATGGCAGGCCAAGGCTCCTCCTTGCACGCCAAAATGCATTTTTGAGTTAATATACTCCGCAGAGGATATTTAGATTTTTGCTGGTCTTGGTGAAATAAATGTTTTCTGGTGTCTATAAAATAATTTTTCTGGCCTCATTCAAATGAATGTTATTTTCTGTCAGCATGAGCATGCATCTTTAAATAACATGCATGCTGCAAATCTGTTATAGTCCAACTTTGTAACAGAGCATTGGTAGTTTGACTGGCTCAATAAATGCCATTGATGTGCAGGAAATATCTTACACATCTCATACCATGGTAGATACTGTCAATGTAAGCATGCAAATGGTATGCTCAGCCAAACTTTGTAAAAGGAAGGCATTCACAACATTCTAACCCAGCCCAGGTTATTCACACAATATGACAGATGGGCCTTGTAAAGCTTACCTCAAGACTGATGCTCTGAACATCTGTAACACACCACCAGGCCCAGGCCCAGCCACCCACGATAGTTCTCTTGTTTGTACCTCCCAAACAGCCACCTGAAATGATAGGGCTAACCTATGGAACGAGTTTATTGAGGCATCATCATTCAATTTCAACATGCTTATCTGGTAAAATCACAGCTTATCAGTGGGTAGAATAGCATCACACACTGTACTTAGGCAAACAATAAAATAGTGTATATTCAACATGGTAAAGACCTACAAACATCAATCACATAGAAAATGTGTTTCCATAATTACTCAAATGTCCAGGGTGATATACATATATATACATATATATATATATATATATATATATATATATATATATATATATATATATATATATATATATATATATATATATATATATTATTACTAAATAAAGCATACCTGAAACCACCATTGCTTCATTTGGCCCTGTGGTATGTATGTTTCCCATCTTGCACTATATAAAGCTGATGTGATGTCTGAAAGTAGAACAAAACATAATCAGTAACACAATAACTAGAACACAAATGTAAGCAATAACTTTTCTGCAAACTTGTTTACTTATGACTTCTTTAATCTGTATACCAATGTTGAAAGTTTGTACCAAACAATCCAGCAGTGCAGACAAGATTCCGTCTGGGTGGGTCAAATGAAGGGCATAGGAAACTCTTTCAGACAGCAACCCCATTTGTCACCATAGAATTCCAGTTTTCCATTTGGGGTATCTCCATTCATGACCCATTTATGATGATTTACAAGGCCCACAGATATCTAAAACTTTTTTAAAAAATTGGTCTGGCACAGGGCAGGGGGAAGGCACCAGCATCTCCAGGGGAACACAACCTACCTTTCCTCATCATGATGCACCCAAAAAATATGCTTTTCACAATTTATATCTTTTCTTAGACATGGAAGGGGTGGAGCCCAACAATCCAATGAATATGTGACTACATCCCCAGCCGCAAAAATGCATGTTATGCCAAACATGCAGCATGGCAACTACTCGCAGAAAAAAATTAAGTACAGGCAGTGCTGTAAACCAGGGTACTCAGGGTTTGGTCAGCCATCACCATAAATTGCAACACATTGCTCTAAATTACCTCCCACAGCTCCATATTTTGGCGAATAATCATGTAATCATAATTTCAGCCGACAACTTTCAAAAACATCTTTCACACTAAAAGAAAATGAGAATACAGCACCATCCACCCTGCCCTGAGTACAGCGTAGGCACATATGGAGTCAGGCAGCTTCTGTTCTGTCTATGACAGTGAATGAACTTTTTGCAAACAGAACCACACCTCTGATACCAACTTGCTAAAGATTCATCCAGAGTCCAAAATGATACTTTTTATGTGGGTGTGTTAGTGTGCTTAACCTGGAGCATGCACATACTTAGCTTTTTCTAGATCTATTTGAACTGCTTTTTATTAGAAATTTACGATTGGTTTCTTTACGGTATATGTTGAGGTATTTTTACTGGACTATCTAAGCCACATCAGAATTTTTTCAAAAATATTGGCCCCCTATGCAGGGAAGTTTGGGGTCACCATGCAACAAATTTAGGATGCATATATGCATGCATGCATATAAATTTACATGTTCCAATAGACCCAGCATGCTCTGAGTAACATGAACTTTTTCACAATGTGGCCTGAGTATGCACCGGAGCAAATTACACACTCGACAACTACACACTCAAGCAACAGCATGCCTTAGAGGTCCTGAGCTGGCCCTTCCATAAAAATTGACAGGCTGTGAGCGACTAGCCGTACATCTTCTACGTAAGAACAAGTGCATGCAGACCACAACTCTGCAGTACATCATAAAAGACAACTACTTCAAAACGTACAACACCAAAACTCATTGGAAACGTAAGAATCGCCATAAAATGCTATCATTGAACCTCACATTCAATATTATCACTATTTACTACGCAGTCTTATCGATGCTTGTTTCACACGCGCCAATGGTACGATCCAAAGTCCTAGAACACGTACGAACGGTCCTGTAGACAATACTGGCACATCCAAGGCTTTACAAGAGATGCAAAACAGTCCGAAAACTCTCGCTCCATCTTCATTTGCACGCCGTCACTGATTCCGAGACTTAAAATGTACGGCGGGCCACGTCCGTGAAGTGAGCAATTTTTCAGTGATTTAAGCAGCGACGAGTTCCGATTTCTGTGAAAAAGGTCTTAAGGTCAATTATGGCACGAGCACCTAGCAAACGACCTTTGTTTTTTAATGTCATGTGACCTTCGAGGTTAAAGGTTGGCTCAAAGGAGGGGAACTCAACGTCATCCAAAAATTGCCGGCCGATTTGGAAACTGCAACCATCAAAATATTTACAAGCGCGGGAGCTAGCGTCCGTCAACAAGCAGGCGTTTAGCCAGATCCCTGGCAATGGGGGGGGGGGGGGGGCAGGAGGTTGACAAAGGGCCCCTAACGATAAATGCCCCCCCCCCTGAAAAACAAAAACAAAATTGCTGGATATGGTCTTTTGTTAATAAGGGAATGTTGTCTCGATGCTCTAAATTTGTATCTTCTATAACTGAAAAGGAAGCTAGAGGATGCCGCGAGATGAGGGCTGCATGAATTTTATGGACAATAAACTGAAGAAATAACGCGTTAACCGACTGCATGAAATAAGCTACTGGTGCTCTTCATTTTACAGTGGTGCAGTGGACTCTTTCTAATCCGATGGAACTCAAAAACTTTGTCAGAATCTATATCTTGGCTGTTCTAAGTGCTTGAGGTACCCACGAATCTAGATCAAATAGGTTAACAATTTGTATTAACGTGGTTAACCCATGATTGCCTAGAAATGTTCAGCATTCGATCAGAATTGATTAGCGATGCAAATGATGTAATGCAGTTTTAAACACGCGCGCTCGCAAAATTTGGCAATAAAGCCTCGATACCAGGCATTGCAGTTTCCAAAGGCCGTGGAGCTTTGGCCCCGTGGCCAACACTGAGCTGTTACCAACAGGTGGACAAAAATTGTCACACGTTTAAAAGAAATACCATTGGATATTCTCGGGCATTAAACGTACATTTAGAAGGAAGTCCGGGGTATATTTTACCTGTGCGATTTTTAGATTGATGAGAAGAGCAGATTAGCTTCTACGCTAACAAGTCTGTTCGAATTTCGTGGTGGAGCTGTAAGAGTAAAGGTAAGGTATATATTTTTCGTGTTTCTGAAACCGTTAATCTGACCTAAAGCCAGTCCTTCCGGCCCTTGTCCCATCAACCGAGACTTTCATAGTCGGTTCCGTTGGGCCGCGCAGGCCCCCTTCCGCCTCATCGAACACTGCTCTTGGTCGGCTCTGGGCCATTGGCGCGGGGCATAAAACCCTTTGTTAGGCGCCGTGTGTCTCTGACAGATACAGGAGTCCCGACCAGTGTAAATCGGCTTTATAGCTGATTGGGAAGTGGGTCCTCAGGCCCATACCGACAAGGAGCCGACTATGTGGTGCGGTGACACCTGACCGACATATAGGCCCATGTCGATTCAGAGACGCACGGGGCACTCTGACCGTCATGTGAGGGTCTTCGCAGGTCTTGGCCCCTGAACAAGACTCCGACCAGCCCTTTATGCCCTCACACCCTCCAATCGTTCCCTTAATCGTCGTATCCGGTTGGCCCTCCGGACACTTCGGGCCTCCTCGAACACTGCCTCTGGCCGACTCGGGCCTCTTGCCAACACATGGTTTCCGTTATGGGCTATGGGGCCTTGGCCAACGTAAATCACTGGCTCCGGCTTTATAGCTGCTTGGAGAATGGGCCCTTAGGTTCATATCATCACGGAGCAGACTGTGCGTTGTTCGTGGTGTCTGACCGACGCATAGGTCCTTTTCGACTCAGGGACCCGCTTATCAGCGCGTAGGGCATTCCGGCTGGCATTGGAATGCCCGGCCGTCCGACCGGCGCCCCTGAACACGACCTCCGTCCGGCCTTTCGGGCCTTTGGGGCCCTCAAATCGTGTCATTAATCGTGGGTTCTGAGGGACCCCTCGGGCCCTTCAGAACCCAAGGGGGGGGGGCGGGTCACGTGCCCCCTGTGCCCCCCCCCCCCCTGCTTGTGCTACCGGATCGAAGTATCATGAGCTAATGCACAGTGCGGTTTCAGCATGAATCTTAATACGGTGGACCACCTTCTAACACTCAAAACTATAATTCGGCAAGGTTTTAAAGGGAAACGTCGTATATATACAGTCTTTTTCTATCTTGAAACTGCTTACGATACCACGTGGCAACAAGGCACCTTATTAAAACTCTTCAAGCATGGCATACGCGGTCATGTGGGCACCTTTTTGGATTTTTTTAGATGAACGTTTCTTCGGTGTGCGTATGGGTAATGAGGTGTTGCACCTTTTCAACAGGTAAATGTGTGCCTCTGGGGAGCGTTTTTAATGTGGCGCTTTTTGCTATCATGATAAACGACACCGTTGACGTCATACCGCAGTCAGTCGGCCGCACTCTCTTCGTAAATGATTTTACCCTATGGACCAACGCATCAAGAATGCATGTAATGGAGCGCCAGCTCCAGTTGGCTATTGGCTATCTGGAAAGGTGGAGCACCATTAATGGGCTTCGGTTTTCCTCCCCGACAACGATCGCCACGAGCTTCTGTCGCCGCCGTCAATGTGATGGCTTGACTCTCCGTCTTTACGGCCAATCCATTCCCACTGAGTCGGTAACCAGATACCTTGGGGTGTATTTCGACAGTCGTCTCACATATAAGGCGCATTTAAGACCCTACTGGACAGATGCTTTAAAGCTTTGAACATTTTAAAAGTGGATCATGTACATCAAGTGGTGCGTATAGCAAAACGTTCATGCTTTTATATCGTTTACTTATCTGTTCCAAGCTTGATTACGCATGTTTTGTACACGACAGCGCAAGTGACTCAAGCAAGCGTCCTTTGGACACTATCCACCACACAGCGCTCCGCATCATCTCAGGAGTATCTCGAACATCACCTGCCGCAAGCCTTCTTGTTGAGGCCAACGAGCCGCCGCTGTCGGCTAGGCGAGAAATGCTTGGCCTGAGATATGCTCTAAAGCTGCGGCAATCCCTTTTCACCCGACATATGATGCAGTTTTCTCGCATCGGACAACAGCTGTGTTTCGTGGTGATCCGGATCAACATTCCGCCCCTGTTTGCGCTAGGATAATGCCTTTGGTTGATGCCAGTGGCATTCCTCTTTGCAGCGTGATGTGGGTGCAGCATATGCCACACCATGGCTTCTGATTTTGCCTAGAGTAGACACTTCGCTGGCTAAAACAAGGAAGCATACCCTGATACCTGACTTGTTCTGTTCCATGGGGCTAGAGCACGTGGGATCGTACGAGGGGCACATAATAACTTATACGGACGGATCCAACACTTCAGACGGTGTCGGCTGTGCATTTGTGAGTGGATCCGTCACTCGATCATTCACACTGCCAAGACACGCGTCGGTATTCACCTCCGAACTGATAGCCATAATCAAGGCACTTTGTTTTATTGAAGTTGGGAATGGGTCCTTGCACCTCGTTTTAACTGATTCTTTGAGCGGCCTCATGGCCCTGAGAGCTTTCAACCAATCTTGTCCTCTTTAGCAGGACATCTTGATGCATCTCACTGCATTGGACCAAGTTGGAAAGGAGGTGACAGCGTGTTAAATTCCCATTAATGTCGGTATCTTTGGGAATGAGTTCACTGACGCAGTCGCAAAACGCGCATCACATGTACCATTTACGCGCAGATTGCTTCTTCCAGCTCGAAATTTATTCAGCCATTTATCAGCCTTTCATCCAACCTTTCTTGCAACATCATTGGCAATTCTGTTAGAACAATGACAAAAGTAGCAAACTGAAACATATAAAACCTGAATTGGGCCCCATAGTCTTCCAGCTTCCGCGATTCAAGGGGAGAAGAAGTTGTGCTTTGCAGGCTGCGTATTGGCCATACATACAAGACTCACCGGTATTTGTTATGTGGTGGTTAGAGACCCCAATGCCCTCGTTGCCATGCACTTCTCACCGTGCATCATGTAGTTAAGCTATGTCCACATTTCGCCGGGGAGCGCTCGCTTTACCTTGGGTGAAACGCTACCTCCCTTACGCTGAGTGACATTCTTGGTAATCACTCGCAACTTTTTGAAGATGGCCGACTGTTTTCATTTCTTGCAGGAATCGGATTTCGCTCTATATACTGACCTCGTAACTAAATGACAAAGTTATGCGCACAATGTGACCTATGCAGTCGGCGCACCCAAAAACTCTAATTAACAACAACAGCACACAGGCCCGTGCAAACCTGGTTCATGGCTGGCTATTGTTTTGGCATCGGCGACCACTTGTGCAGTCTCGCGTGGCGACATTTGTGCCTCGTAATATACATGAGGTTTCTATGTTTACTTCAGCTCCACTTGCCACGCGCCTCGGAAAAAAAAATACAATAATCGCTCAGCGCAGAGTGCTGGCCTGCTCCCGCATAGGCACGGGGGTAACGGAAGTTCTCCCACGCTAGGTGTGGAATGAAGTGGGTAGCGATAGCCACCTTGGTTGCTTCTTTCAAGTCAGTTATCGTAGGGGTGAATGTTCAATATTAAAGAAGTTTGGGGCTCCGCCCCACCCTAGTGCCCATCACTCCGCGTAGGCGTAGCAACTACCCACGCCCATCGAATTTAACAGCTTTGGTGAACATAAGCTTGTAAAGCACATGACCATGCCTGCCATTTAATAACACTTGATCGTTTTACACATACAGGCACCTAATATTAACAGCCAACTCGTTATTCGTTAGACGGTAGCCCGATATTCAGTCTGTCGATCTCCAACAGTCTACATGCGCACACTTTCACTTTTCAAGCTTAGTGCATTTCAACTGCTAGGCATATAAACTTGTGATTAGCACACCGCTACTTCCTCGTTCAACTTTACGCATTTGGCTTCATGGTTATCTATGTCTACGCCCAATAGTTCGTTCACTATCGATAAAATGGTGGCCCTATGTCCTATCCGCAGTTAAAGGGAGCATCCCACCCTTTTTACCTTTTACGTGTTGATAGATCAGACGCCGAGATTTGATCAGGGATACCAGTTTTGCGAAATCCGTCTGAAGAGCTCGGAAATTTGATTTGAAGTAGCCGCGCGTGCGGGAGAAATTGCAGTGAACTACCTGGTCACCATTATGAACAAGTGCATTTCATTTGGCTTACTTTTTCCAACGGCTGCACTCTGTAATGTTTGCAACACTCTAATTTGTAAACATGGTTCGTAATAAACGCTACTTAAGCCGGAAACACTGTTGAGGCAAAAATATATGCAGACATGAAGCTGTTAACCCCGCGAATTCAACGAAACAATATATTATGGCTTTTTCTGCATCATGACATTTACCACTGAAGCTCTTCTCGAGCCGTACTTTGGCTTTGGGAATGGGGTGCACATGGTCCATCGTGAAACACTGGTGCAAAACTTTAACCCGTGCGCTTTTCGGTAACTGGCTTTTGCCGCCTGCTGGAACAATCACAAACGCTCTTTTATTCGCACCAGCAGAGGTACACACGGCGGTTGTCATGACGGAGGTAATGGCGACTACGGTGAAGAAGGGTACGTGCTGTGAACAAATGAACAAAGAGTCAAAAAATGCATGGCCAAATATCCACCGTGCTTCGGCGATAACTCCTGCAGTAGTTCCTCGTTGTTAGTACAGAGATCTCGAGTTGTTTTCGCTTCTGACGCTCGGCCGTCCTACCGCTGTGGTGGTCTGTTTTAGCTCTATGTCATGACAGCGTAAGACGATGCAATAAAGTTGGTATGTAAATCTGCATAACTTTGTTCATAAATTGTTGACCAGTCCTGGGCCAGCTGGTGAGTGGACCCGTAGCGCGACTTGGTTGACCATCACGACCGGAAGCTGAAAACAGCTTGAACGCAAAAAGGTGGCGAAACAGCACAAGAAACACCAGTCTCGTCGTGATGGGTCAATGGCCCCTTTCATTCATAATTGAGGGGCGACCTTAAACTAAAGTAATGCAATCCATGGACGAGCCCACGGGCCAGAGCGGACGTCGTTATCACGATTACCACTGATATTTTGCCTTAATATGTGGCTCAAATGATAGCACAAAAAAGATAACAGCATGGCACAGTGTATCCATGTCACCTCATCTAAGTGTCGGATGAGAAAATAAAGGCTTCCTTAATAGCTTCTTTTTCATTTCATGTTGTGCAAACACTGTAGCAATTGAATATGTAAGCATCCGGATCAATAGTAGGCAAATAGGTATGGGCCATGTTTAGCTTTTTCGTCAAGTAACTCTGTTGCTGATGCGCACGTAGCCTAACGGAATGTGTATATATATATATATATATATATATATATATATATATATATATACATATCCGCACGCGCCGCCAAGTGTTATGGGAGTCCTTGGAAGGACTGGATTATCATTGGCTTTCGGCCACGTACGTGTCACAGCCCGTGTTATCGCCTTAGCATTGCTGGAATTCGAACCAGGGTCTTCGAGACTAGCCGCCAAAAAACCCTGCCTTGTTTTCCCATTGGGATTGCATAAAAAAAACAATTCCACTGGGAGAATTCAAGCACTGACGTGTACATTGTTGCAAGCCAAACACAATCCAGTTATTTTTAAGACTCCATAACACTTGACGACGCCCGGAGAGTGAAAAATTGGCTGAAAAATTGTGTACATGCTGGCAGAAAAATTGTGTACATGCTAACACAACAGACGAGGACCATAGCCGAAGCAATGATTCCATCGGTAACATCAATACTTCGTCTCAATCTTTCCGTAAAGATGTGATATCGCCATGTTGAGTACGCTCATCAAGTTGGCAACATATTCGGACTAATTATCATCTTGATATTCGCCAGGCAGCGGACCTTCAGATAACATGACATTTGACCTACAGATGTGGCATGGCAGTCTCACAAAAACTACAACCCGCACGCAGCTTTACATAGGTCCCACTCTTATAACCGATTAGCGGAGTTATAGCTGTAGCGTGTGCGGTCACAACATTTAAAACGCACGCCTTCGATTTTCGCCAAAAAAAACATGTCCAAAAGATAGATATTGATGTCTCCTCCCTTGCCACGAGCACAAAACCTGGACTGCTAAGACCTGTATGTATATATATATATATATATATATATATATATATATATATATATATATGTGTGTGTGTGTGTGTGTGTGTGCGTGTGTGTGTGTGTGTGTGTGTGTGTGTGTGTGTGTGTACATAACGGGAACCCTAGCAGGTCAAATTCACGAATAGCGCTCTGAATATGAATCAGCATCTATTGCCACCCAGACCAACCCATGCCGAGTAATCTAATCTTGCAAGAGCCTTGAGCCATCCGTGAGTCAGCAGTACTGGCCGATCCTACATCTGTACTGGTCTGTCTGATGGGCTGGGTGTGATGTGCATGATGATGCAGATTGATAAACCGAAATATACACATAACAGGGTGCATCCTTACTCAGACCGACAATTTGTCATTTTGACGAGGACCCGCGAAGCAGCCAACTTCCACCAAACCAAAATTTTGTCTCCTTATCACAAAAAGTGACATTTAAGGAACTTAAAAAAGCGTCGGAAAGTTATCAGAGCCTCACGAAGAAAAGCCCGTTTTCCGTTTTTCTAGGAATTCCTGTGATTATTTTTCCGATTTTGTGGATGAAACATTTAAGATGAGCTCTATTACTGTCAAGGAAAAGCGGATGGAGAGGGAACTGCCCCCATCCCAGCCTATAAAGCTTGAAGCCAAGGTATCCCTCCCGCGCCTCTCCCTGTTCCCGCATCTATGTGATACGGAACATGTATATCCCCGGCTCCATCTCCGAGGCGTGCTTACACCCAGTGAGAGGAACCAAAGTACGAAACATTTTGAGCTGTGCTGGTCCATGAGTCATACAATATATGTTTTACATCTCCCATGCTCGTTTCCTAGGTCAATATTTACATCGCTACGCGACTGGTGTTTTTGTGATCAGGGTAAGAAATTATGTTTTTGGCGCTCCAGCACCGAAAATGGGCTATTTTGAGCTTCATTGGCCGGGGGAAGACGATGTTCCGAACCCACGCGCCACCGTGCACTTAATTCGGGTCGATAGACCACGGTGTGTCGATCATTTTACCTTTTGCGGCAACCAATCCACGGCAAAATGGTTGATGGCGTATCAGCCCTTTACAAAAAATATGCCAGCACTTTAGCACCTCCCTTATCGCTATACCTGGGACCGTTTAATGGCGTCGTGCCTTTTCCGGGTTGGAAAGCATGGCTGGGAGATACGGGAATGATTTCGGGTAAGTTCAAACGTTTTCTCATTGAGATGTGTGCGGGTATGGCTGTTTAGGGAGTATATATATTTTTTGCGTTTCAAGAATGTCGGTTGGACCGCGAAAAGTAGTGTACTATGCCTTGCGGCCTCATGATAAGTGCGTTGTATTCGCCTCTCCGTGATGCTGGGCGTTATCCGTCCGTGAGGTGTGGTAAAGATGGAGTATTTTCGCCAAATCTCTTGGAGGTAGCGGTTGAGTATAGGAAAGGGCTAAAGTGCTTACCAGGGTACACCAAAATGTGCTTACCGAAAATTGTGTGCACTCAAAGTTGGTGGGGAGTGCCTATTTAGTAGGGAACTGTGCCTCGCCCCTATTTTCCAGGCTGTAAAAATCCTTCCACTGTGTATTGTTCTTACATTTTAGTGTGCTGAACCTGGGACATGCACTAAACTTGGGCTAGGTCAAATTGCCCTCAAGTTTGTAATCTGGCTTGAAAGCATGTTTTCAGGGCATGTTTGCATAAAGTTACCTGAGCAATGTCAGGGTTTCCTGAAACATTGGTTATCTGTGTGCTGAAATAGAGGACTGATGCTCACCAAACTTGGGGCTCTCAGACTTACAGTCTGTGTGCTCTGTAACCACAACCTGGATGTCACTGCAATGCTTGGTGTGACATGTATTTTGTGTAGTCTGGGCTGTGGTAGCATGAATCATGCATACATTTTGTAAATGATGGTGTATTGTTGAAGGTGACATGCATAGAAATGATGCAGTATTGTTGAAGGTGACATGCATAGTATCTCACACCATTTTCAGTTGGGGCTTAATTTACTTGGGTGGAGGGGAGAGGAAGGGGGGGGGGGGGCTGAGCTTGGCAAGTACATATGGTATAAGAAGAAATGTGGCTGGAGAGAGCTTTATAAGTAACCTGTGCCATCCTTTACTGAGCCTACACTGTCAACTGTGTGAACCATTCTTATGGACATCACTGAAGGGGCCTACATTCTGGACAACTTTTCTGAGGAGTATGAGCAAGCAATCTTTTTTTGTCTTGAAATTATATTTTGAGCATCTTAACAATAATGGCCTTTTAGTGGCACCATGGTTTCATGTGATCCTTTGTGGTAATATATGTTTATATTGACAATTATTAAAAAGAGCATTTTTGTTTGTGAAGAATCTTTTTGTAATTCATATCTAATAGGATCTGTACATCTTGACTTTTTAAGCAAAAAAGCAGCAATAATGCCAGATATCAGTGACCTGTTTTTGGATCAACTTTGGGCTGCTGGAAGGGGGCCAACCATATTTGCTGACATTGTAATGTGGAGATATTTTTGTCAGTGCTTGTTCTGCTGCCCAGTGATCTTACCCAATGGAAGAAATATATGTCAACAAAACCTACCATTAATGGGGCAGGAGAGGTAGTAGCAACATGTGTTACAGTATAGGAAACTTGTGTACAGTGTAAGAATGTACCCAGTGGTAAAGCGTGAATGCGTTCACAGTAGACTACAAGCTAAAAGCAGTCTTTAAAAACAATGATTCCTTTTTGCCATGTGTGGTGGATGGTTGATGTGCAAACCATGGAACTGGGCCAGCCAACATTGCCTTAAGTGCAGATCAATGCATGCTGGCACAGAATAGCAATGTTGCATCATAACATAGTGTGTTAAAATATTTTGGCAAAGGTTCTTCTGTGAACTGACAAAGCTGCCATATGACCACCACAGTTGGTATGCCTGAAAGCCCCTTCAACTGATGATGGGTTTGGAGCAATTACTGGCAGCATATTATGCTTGGAAAGGAGTCTGATCCTAATGGGACATTTATTAACAATTTTAAAAGGCTGATTACTGTTCCCCCTCAGTCTTTCTCCACATATTGCATAATTAATATGTACCTGTATGTACTTTGTTCCTCTTAAATTTCATGAAAGTTACAGTAGAATAAATGGGGATTGGTATGTTAAATTATATATATGTATATTATAAGATAAGGAGCAATACTCCCTATCATATATTTCAAAGAGACATTGCTCATGTTTGTATGTTGCCACCACTGAACAACATTTTGATTAATGGATATTTTTGTGAACTGCTTATTTAACATCACCAATGCCAATTGCACCCAAATGACTTCAGATAAAGATCAAGTTTCTCATTTGTGTTGTCACATTCCCGTTGCAGCTGACCAGCTCTAGGGTCATCTCTGCCCACCCACTCTCTCCAGCATGATACGCTTGGCTGCTCCTTACAATCACGGCTCCACTTGCCTGCCCCATGCAAGCATCTAGCACTGATTCAGTAATGCAAACTTCTCTAAATGGCTACAAGACAGCTGTATACACTCCCCAACCAATACCAGCTGTGAACCAATGTATATGCTCCTCAACCATTATCAGCTTTGCTCTGGGGCAGTCACCAAGCTGCCAAATAGAGAGTGAGCTAGCAAGAGCCACAGATTTAATGAGTTGGTGCAAATACTATGCTCAATTGGAGCAGACTGTGTGCAAAAGGTTAATGCCCCAGATTCAGCCATCTTTTCCATTCTGACCAAGTGGGTGTTGTGCTTGAACTGTTTTCAAGCATGCTCATTTTCTTGCAGTCTTTTACTTATGCTGTCAAAGCATGACATCCTGACATCTTGGCTGTGGTTTTGAGGGCAGTTTGCCAACAGCTGAGAAAATGGTCCCATGCATCATGTTGAACATGATGATAATTATTTCTCATTCCAAAATGCAGTTATCATAGCTCAAGTGTTCCTTTGAATTCTTTTTTTGTTATAAGCATTGGTTTAGATGTGGTTGTTATCTGAGTGATACCTTTAGTTTTTTTAACAGTATGATAAAATGCCATATTATCTAGGTAGGGCATCCTGCATGCACCAGGTTTAGTGTGGTATCACCTCCCATCCTTGCTTGTGTCAAGGAGGATTTTGTCTAAAGGATGCACCAACTGTGTAGTCATATGGTGCCCAACATTCTTTACACAAGTCTGTCATTGTTCCTGCAAAAGGCTCCTAGACTGAACATCAGCTTACTGGAATGAGCACTTAACACAGGAAGTCACAGGCATTTTTCAAGGAGGGAGGGGGGGGGGGCACTAGGGGCTAATGTCCTCTCTCATTATCATTTTGAATGTGCTAGCATGTGCATCTGGCAGCGATAAGTAAGACATGCCAGGGTAAAGGGGTGGGGGATCAACATGAGGAATCAAAGCCTTAAAGAACTGGGCACCAAGTTTGCAGAGCAGGAAGGAATTTCCTTGACCTTTTTTCCATACACTCAGGAAGTTGAATCTTGTCCTTCTAACTGCATCAGGTACCTATGTATGCCAATATTGCATACATATAAAAATCACAAAACTGGCAACATGTAAGTTCATGGTTCCTGGTGCTCATGAAAAGTCTTAGAAATTCAAAATATGTTGTCCTTATTTCACAAAGCCTTTGGTCTTGAGGCCAAATTTTATGCAAACATGACTTGTGTTACTATCTGGTCAATCTTTATGCCCAATAAGTTGCAAGTGAAAAAATTTACCGCCCCAGTGGCGCAGTTTGTAAATGTGCTTGCCACTTGAGTTGCGTCATCCTTGGTTCTGGCCCAGCTTCGGTAGGCTTCTCTTCGACAGGCTCCTACCCAGGAGATTGCAGCAACTTGGAAGTGGTCGACCGGCCGCGGGACTAACGCTGTACCAACCAGGGCCTGCGGCGGCGGGGTCACGAGCCTAGCCTGGCTTCAGATAGATCCATCGGCCCAGTGGCCCTTCGCGATGGCACGACCTCGCTTCATGTTCCGGAGCAGTCCTCCGATTCACCGGGTCCGAGCAAACGGGGAAGTCCCTGTCTGGGTACAAGGGCCACTGGGGAGAGCCTGGGAACAAGCGTTTGTGGTTAAGGGTGCGTCGACAACGGGGTGATTTTCTCAGGGCAAGCTTGTGGCCATGACTGTTTCGTAAGGGTGCCAAAAAATGAAGCACCTGCTGCGTGCAAAGTGTGTGTGTGCAACTAATAGTGTGATCGCGTACATGTTACAGGCAAACCCCGAGAGGTACACCAATTTTTCATTAAAAGAATATTGAACTTGATTTAGTTTTTGAGGGCTAAAGGCATGAGCAAGGAGAGGATGTTGCTTTGACATAGCTCAGTCGGCTGATTCTTACAACTGATTCTTAGCTTAGCAGTGATGGGGCGGGTGGCAGTTCGGAACAGTGTTGGAAATTCCCCAAAAAATCGTGGTAGCAGAGTGCACATTTTCTATAGTGGAGTACAAAATTAACCAAGTGCTGCAGGTCATTACAACTTTATTTAGGTTGTCCTTGAGAGATAATAGTACATTGGGTGGCGCTCAACAAAAGCACCACTTTTCCATGTGCAGCAATTCATGTAAAAGCACTTTAAATGAAAAGAAACATCAGTATTAAACATGGCATACTGAAACAACACAGTCTCATACCCTGTACTATGAAACACATGTGCATATACAGTGGTTTGCAATTTATGAAAGGCTGTGTAGACACTCTCCAAAACAGAGGGTAATTACGCATCGGGGCTCATTCACTATCCAAAATGGAGGGTGGCCACACACCGGGCTTACACGCCCTCCAAAATGGAGGGTGGGTACGAAACGCACAGCCAGACGAAAATGGTACACAAAAAATGCAAATGAACATGCCACAGACGGCCACCTACTCATACTCCACCACGGTCACGCTACTCACGCTCCACCACGGTTACGCTACTCACGCTCCACCACGGTCACGCTACTCACGCTCCACCACGGTCACGCTACTCACGCTCCACCAGCTAACTGGTTTCAAATACAACTTAACATTCATGTCCTTCACCTTCCCACTCCCGGTCAGCACACGAGGCCCTTCGCGTCCCACCGGAACTATAAATACAGACAGCATTCTTAACCGATTTACCGAGCCTGCGCAAGTACAGTGCCTGACTGACCCATGCAGGCCAGCCAAAAGGGATGGGAGTCACTCACTCCGCTGACTCCGGCGGATAATGCAAGTTAGTAATTGATTTTGATGCGCTGAAACCTATCGTATCATTTCCTATCATTGCGAAATATGGTAATTTAGGTTGCAGTAAGTGATGTTTTTGTCCTGATAAACCCTTCTTGATTTGCTGGGCCGAAAGTTATGGGTTCATGTTACGCTGTTGTCCTGGTGTTTTTGCCGGAGTGAGATGGCTGTCTCCGAACAGTTTTTTAAAGCTATTTATAGCAACCTTTTTCGACTTAAAAGGGTATTTTTGTAGAGCCTGAATTACCAGCTTTAATTGCATACCCTTAAGTGACAAATTTAACTTGGTTTAAATCCACAGCTGCCGTAGCATTTTTTTGTGTTCTGGATACCAGGAAGTGGCCAAAAATCCAATCACATGGCAGTTCTGGATGAGTACAAATAAGTCCTTCTTCATAATCGTGATGTCCGTCTCTATACAGCTTTCCTCCAAATGTTTACAAATCTCTTCAAGTTATGAGCGCGAACAGAATATTTATGCTCTTGACAAATCAGTTGCGAGAAGGCGAATCATTAAAACCAATTGGATAGTTTGCTACTGTTCAACCTCCAACCTGAGCTGGGAGGTGGGCGCAAGCCGCTGAATAGTTGAGACGTTTCCGACGCTGAATTGCGAGTGATTCCGTTATTTGCGCTGCCATGACACAGTGGTGGCGCGTGGGTAGACCGTCATCTGCGGTAGGTAATTGGGCGTGCGGTTTTCTATGAATGTTCGTTGCATCCTTGGCAATTAATACGGTTCGTCGTCAATGGTAGGTTAAGTCATGTTCAACTTTGAGTTGGTCTGCGTAGGGCATAGGAAGGGAGAGCTTTGCTAATCTACAGACCGGTGCGATTCTGGCACTCGTTTCTCATTTCCCGGTATTGTTCAAAGGCGATTCCATTCAACATTCGTACGCTTTATTTGTCACATTTCCATACATGGTTTATCATAAACCTAGGTGGCAACACAGGCTGCTTGCTACTGGGCATCTTAGTCTGGTGGGTGCAAGATTTGTGCTCTTGCAGGTATCAATACATGGTTCCTGATGGAGGCAGCAAGTCCCAAGCTGTTGCGTCTTCTGGTTTTATTTTGTCTTGACACAAAGAAGTAAAATGAGTTTTTTCCAAAAGCTGCTCTCGTTGCATCATGATGGAGCACAACGTATTTTATTTTGCCTAGTCACAGTCCTGGAGTACAAGATCTTCTGGTATACATCGTACCAGGAAACGTCAAGTTTTCCAATACTGGTTTGGAATATTATAAATTTTCGGCTAGGAATGCGCTATAGTGAAATTTTACCGTGAGGGTTGTTGGATCAGAGCATGTGCTATTTGCGATCAATGGCTTTGTATTATTTATTTCGCGTCGGCTATCTCAGTATGTCGCCGTTTTCAATTGAACTGGGTGGCAATTAGTCTTTGCCGTGATTTCTAGGGAAGTGCAGCTGTGCAGCGCCTTGCCGTCTGAATTCGATTGCAACCGACCAGACGTCTAGTACCGTCCTGTGTGTTGTCCTTTCAGCGGCGGGTTCGGCGGCGGCGGCGGATACGGCGGCCGGCCTCAGAAGCCCCTGCCCACTGAGCCGCCCTTCAAGGCGTTCGTCGGCAACTTGCCCGACTACACCGTCCAGGGGGACATACATCACATATTTCAGGACATACCAGTGAGGCAGCTTTCAAGGCACACATCGTTTTGTTTGAAGTTGGGTTTACAGCTCACTTTGCCATTCGTCTCAATGCCGTGCTGGCGTGAGCCAAGGCCAGGCCGTGTGACGTAATTCACGGCCGCGGTATGTCGCACAGCTGCACTTGTGCATGGTTTTGTGTAGTCGAAATGGCGTTGCCTGTTCCATCGTGTAAGCCGTCAGATGCGGTCATAGATGTTCTTTTCTGTGCCCACAGCTAAAAAACGTGCACATGGTCCACGATCGTGAGACAAACGAGTTCAAGGGCTTCTGCTATGTGGAGTTCGAGACGGTGAAAGACTTGGAGCAGGCTCTGCAGGTGAACGGCGTCGAGGTCGACAAGCGTGTGCTGCGTGTCGACATCGCAGAGGACCGACGGGATCGTGGCGGTCGTGGTCGAGGTGCGTTGTTAGAAGGGACTCGCGCTTCTCGCCGTCCCGTCGTGTATTGTCCTACCGCCACTGCGAGTCTCCCCATTCGTACAAAGATTCGTTATCTCCCGTAACGTGATAAAGATTTGTATGTCATTGTTTCACTGTGGCCGCTTTGAAGAAAGGGTTGTGGGTGTTCAGAGCACCGCAGTGTTAGATTATGGGAAGGGGTTTCTCTTGTGGTTTCAATGTGGACGAATGAGCTGCTTGTGCTGGTCCCGCGTGCCAGCCCCAGAACTAATAATCATCAGTCAGATGTCACCACATTCCACGCAGTGTGTGCGTAACAAAAAAGCTACAGGTGCGTCCATTTCCGGTTATTTTCGGGACATGAATCTTCTGAGCCCGCACGCATTTGGCGTGCATCCGTATTTGCGTTAACCCCATGCGGGATGAGCCTTTTCACCCGTGTGGTTAGCCTGAAGTGGCAAGCATCCCGTTGCCATTTGGACCCAACATTAACTAGATACATGGAACAAAACTCAATTGATAGCCTGGTATCTGAGGAATTTGACGTCGTCTGGTTTAATCCTTGCTAGTCAACCGGTGCCACCGATGTACATGTCACTTGTCCTTCGCACACTAGCGAGGTGACTGGTGCGTGTAGCGGTCGTATACTGCGCTCGACCGCGCCAGGCATGTGATACGAAAGGGAGCGCGGAAACTCATTCCATGCTCTGGCATTTCCAATCGTGAGATGTTGCTTGGCTGCAAATGTCTCGTGCGGCGAGACGCGGGCGCACCGAATGCAAGAGCGTACGTCGAGGCGTGGCGAGTTTTGCCGCGGTGCTTTCGATGGTGTTTCGGTGGTGTTGGTAACACTGCTCGCTTGGGTCCGACATTGGCGTGAGGTGGCAGTGGCCTAGCTTGGTAACAGTATGTGTGACAATATCGCTGGGTCGTGTGCTGACTGGCGGCCTGCACGAGCAAAAGTCAGTGACGGCGTGTGCTCCCCCAGGTGGGCCGGGTGGTTTCCCCCGAGGCGGCGGTGGTGGCCGCGGTGGCTTCGATGATAGACGTGGCGGCTTCGACGGCAGACGTGGAGGGCCAGACGGCTTCACAGGAGGTAAGTCTTCGAGGCTCGACGCCCCACTCGCAATGCAGGCGATGCCTCGCCCCTCCACCAGCCAGCCATTTATTTTCTGCCCCTCTTTCATAATTTTTGGGTCGTCTTTTTGCACAGTAAAAAAACATACACCAGTGGGTAGCAATCGTGGGTGCAATTTTGGTGGCAATGGTCGCAGGAAGTTGCGTTTCTCTGGTGGTTTTTCCGCTTGATCCCAGTGGCGCACTCGGTGGCGCGCTGGGTTCAACATTGGGAGAGCATGCTTATGATTCGGGCTTGATCAGTGTACTTTGTTCTAAAATGTTCAGTGTATTTTGTGTATAATATTTCGAGTTGTTGGCTAACAGCCGACGCATGAGATCAGCGTCATGTAGTATGCATTTTGTTGGCATTTTCACGGAAATTCTGGACAATTCACCCTTCAATCTCAACATAGTTGAGATTGAAGTTGCTATTGAAGTTGCTACATAGTTGCTATTGGAGCTTTACAATACTATCAGCACTGCTGAGGCTGTAGGGGGCCTCCTGCCTCTCCCCCTGGCAGGGAGGACGGGTACTGCGGGGAATCGAACCCCGGATGCCTGGCTTTTCACGCACGCGGCTTGGCTGCTGCGGTGCCGGCACCACTCAAAATTCGTTTGCTCTCATGGCGTCTGCCCCAAACTGCCACCAATAGCAGGCCGGCAGCTGTTGAGTAGAAACTAATGTGTGAGCGCAGGATGCACGTCTGCTAAATTTCTCGCGTTTGGCTGAAACTTGTGTACAGCACTTCATTACACCAGGCGTCTTTTACCGTGATGGTTAACACAGTGCAGCTGGTTAATAGTTATTTACACGTACGTCCAGTTTCTACACTTCATTTTGTATCATCTATATAGGCCGCGTGCCAACACTAAAAGTCCTTTGCATGTTTTTTGCATTAGTACTGCACCATTGCTGTTCGTGTTACTGTCAGCTTACACCACTGCATTTAAGTTTGACTGTCAGTGCCTGGCGCTTTTGCCACTAGCAATCTTACCGGCTAAAATCGGCCGAAAACCCCCAGTGTTTTGTGAAGCTGTGCTCATGCCTACACTCACCACCAAGTTTTTCCCCTAAAATTATGTACCCTTTGCGCGGATTTCTTCACCTAGTGATAACCTTTATGGTAGGGTACAATCACTAGTACGATGGTGGTTTTGAAGCTCGGCGAGGGGCTGGCTTCGATGAACGATGCCATGGTGCAGCTCCCATCTGTGGTCCGACTGCGGGCAGTAGGAAGAAGCTGTACTGTTTTTACTTTACTGTTATATATATATATATATATATATATATATATATATATATGAATATTTATGGCGGTAAATAGTTGCACATCCTGTCGTCCTTAAATGTCACTTCGGGTGAGAGCTAGCCCGATCGGTCCGCCGTTATCATTGCATCCGCCGCAGTGCTGGGTCTGCGCGCATAGTCATAGCGGCCGCTCGATAAGGTGGACGGTCGAACCTGTGGCCGCCACGCGTGGCGGCGCTACGGCTCCTACTATGCTGCGCCGTAGCTCCTACCACTACCACTACGCCGCCGTGCACTACCTACCACTTCCACTACGGCGTGCATCCTCCCGCGGCAGGGTACCGCGGCGGCGGCGGCGGCGGCGGCGGAGGAGGAGGGCGTGACGACTTCGAGGATCGGGGCGGCGGCGGCGGCGGCGGCTTCGGCCGGCGCGACGGCCCCTGGGACGGCGGCCGCGGCGGCGGTGGCGGCGGCGGCGGCGGCGGCGGCGGCGGCGGCGGCGGCGGCGGTGGCGGCGGTCCGCCGCACATGGAGTTCCGCGAGGCCGACCCCAGTGAGTGTGCTCGCGGTCGGCGGCTGGCGGCGGCGAACGGCGCTGTGCCGAGGCGCGGTCACTCCCGTGCTTCGGATGGCGGCGGCGCCGCCGGCCGCCAGCCGGTGGTTAGCATGGAGCGAGGCCGGTGGTATCCGTCGTACCCCCGGATCGCGGGTGGTGACGTTTGACTCCAGCGGCTGCGGACCGGCGGACCGGTGGCGTGTGGTGAGTACGGCATCCGTCTTCGGGGCCGTGTCGTCACCCGTGTGTCGCAGTGGCTGCAGGTGACGCGTCCCGGCGGCCCAAGCTGAACCTCAAGCCGCGCACGGTGGGCGCGCCCGTCAACACGGTGGCCAAGACGTCGCAGATGAGCAGCATATTTGGTGGCGCCAAACCCAGGGAAGAGAACCTGAAGGAAAAGGAGAGCAAATAGGGGTGAGTGGGAGCAGCACTTTTTCAGTGCGGCACACTGTAGAATAGAATACCCGAAAACGAATTCAGCATAGAAAGCACAGCGGCACATACCACGGAACTCGCCTTTCCCCGCGCCCACCCACGCACAGACATACCGAGCTTCGTAACTCCTGCTTCGGTTCTGGAAAATACTCACGAGTGGCGCTAATAGCCCCGCTGCAGGTGGAGTAAGAACAGGTTGCCAGCCCCTCAGGTCAGTGAGGGGTACTCGTTCTGGTGGCCCTCATTTACTAGGCGGCGTGTGTACGGTTTGTGGCCGCTGTTTCCGCTTGGAAGGGCTCGAAATCCCCTCCCCCGGCACTCACACTGTTAACATTTTGGAGTTGTCGGGATTTTGATCCTTCCGTATGCTTTGAGTGTAGTGACCGATCCGATACCGATCGAAAAACGCTGCACAGTACACAAACCTTCACAGGCACACCAGTGCGCAGATGCGAATCGTATTCGCATACGGGACCTTGAAGCAGCGATGCAAGTGCGGTGTTCACATAACTGTTCCATTCAACCGACCGACGGGCTGATTATATTCTGCTACTGCTGGATTGGCGCCATTCGCCCATGAAACAGGCTACAGTGTCTGGTCGTTTTGTCGCTGAAACCATTACCCACAGTGCTTTTCAAGTTCACCGTTTTGGGACCAGGATGGGAAGAGCTAAATTCTGCGTAGGGCGTAGGTTTTTTTCTTGGTTGTTGACTAGGGTGAAGCCACAAAGCGTATTTTTGGCCTATTTTTGGCCTATTTTTGGCCTATATGCGTATCTCGTGCAGCTGAAAAGCGACGTCAGTTTTTCGGTTTATACAACTAGTCTCCGGTGCTGTACTCATGCAACTTAACGCATTACGTCACAGATGCAAGCGCAGTCAAGCTGTTTGCAAGCGAGCGCTGAAGTTCCAGAGATTAGACTTGCGTGGCTTTTATGCGCGGGAATTATTGTAAAGCAAGGTAGCGCTTATGGGAGGATGTGTTTATTCCTTCGCAGATATGCATCCAGGGAATATTCGCATCACATTTTTGGGAAGGAGGTGCGGCTTGCACGGTTTGCGTTGAAGTGACGTATCGTCTGTTAAACATCATTGTAAAAATTGTGCTTGCATGCTGCGTGCAGGGCCTGCGTGAACGCTCACACTGGGTCGGCGACACGGCCGTACGGCGAGCCATGTTCTTCACTATACGTTCGTCACCAGGTGATGCTTGTTCCAGATGCTCGCCACAGATCTCGCCCGGCGAAGTCTCCTGTCGCTCGTGATGGTGTCAGCTGTGAGCTCTCCGCAGCACATCGTCGCCATCTGTGGGCCGAATGTGAGGCCCACTCTCGCGCCGCCGCCGCAGCGCCGCCTGGAGGCCTCGTTTGTATACAAACGACATGGCGGCGGCCGGGTGGTGCGTCGTTGAAAATTGGCGTCTCATCGAAGCCCGTGCCGGCCGAATGGGGGCCAGCACGGGCGTGTGAGACGGGCGACCGGCCTCGTGCGGCCGGCCGGCCGGCGGAGACTGGAGTAACTCTGGTCGGGTCGCTATCGGTTTTGTGTTGGGTCGTTAACCATATGCCGTTTTCGTATGCCTTCAATAAAATTCATACCCGACAAATCTTCCTTTGCTATTTCTCGTGATTGAGCAGGCGTGTAGGGTTTGCATACGGTACGCCCTGATTAAAGGGTCACCTTACGTGATTGCTTGATACTGGCTTACTGTACTGAGCCAGCGGTGCTTTTTCTATTAATTGATGTGCTCGTGAAGAATACCTCGTCATGATGCATGGACAAAAGTGGTACTGCGTAGTAAATTTTTGAAAGGAATTAAGACCACTGAAAAGTTTTTTTCCTGGGCTCCTTTCCACCGCAATAATTCTGAAGATATTGGCTAGTGGTAGGCATGCAGCACATCTTGGTGCGCTTCCATTGTGGCAACAATTTCGTCCGTCACATTTACGACTGAAGACAAAGAGAAAGAGACGTTACTTTATGCTCTGATTGACAACACTGTTGAGCTGGGACTTTGTTAATGCAAACAGACCAGCGAACCAGCTTGTTTTCAATGATTGACAGCTACGGGATATCTCTATCCATTCCTCACCTTTAGTCAGTCAATATGAAAAGTAAATTTAGGCGTGTATTGAGAAAAGAAGTTCCGCGCTATTAACATATAAATCACCGCGGGGCAAGGAAGTAAGGCAGACGACCGGCTGACATTTCAGGTGACAGTGTACACCGCTGTCGAAACGTAATTTCCTCACGGTTCGATATTACATTTTTCAAACTTGCAAAATTTTGCCATGTCACGATGGCTATCAACTGCTGTCGTGAAGATCTGTAGCATATGCACAGCGTATTCTGCATTTTCATTTTACAATACTGGCAATAACACCCTGCAAACCGTGGTGACATTTCATAGCAAAGCACCTTTGTACGAATTGGCCTACCCCAAGCCTACTAACGCGATCGGTGTTATGCATTACATCGCGAGCATTTGTTTTTGCTCGACTCCTGTCATTATAAAGTGATTTACCGTTCGCGTTCGGCACCTCCGTGTTTGTATCAGAAGTATATATGGTCGTCATAGAAGTGAAAATGCCCTCCTCCCACCGTATTTTTCATCTTCAGTTTTCCTCGTAATCTAGAATTTTCCTTTCCTCCCATGCGATACAATGGCCTGTGCCTGAAACGTGTTTCCATAGGTTTATACCCGCATTTTTTTTTACCGCCCTGTAGTTTTCGCCCGTTCTGATTGTCAGGTTTTTGCACGTTTTCCCACATTGGCCTGTCTGCATCTGCATGTGTATTGGTAAATTATTCCGATCTTTTGTCCCTTTTAGCTTTTCTAGGCCCGAACCATGCACTCCAAAGGTTGGCACGCAGTTTTGTGGCTGCCCGGGCGTATGTTTTTAAAAGCCGCATTATTGCCATGGTTGTTCCTTTTACACAGGGCAATATTTAGGTGTTCAGAAGGTTTTGGAGTCGATGGAAGTGCTTTTTGAAACCGGGATTTTCTGCTGATAAGAAAAAAGTTCTAGAATACTTTAGTAGGCACGATCCCTTAACACCCGATCGGGTGGGAGTGGGGTCAAATTGACTCCCTCCCCCGAAGGTTTTTTCAGAACGGTTTCCGAAGGGCGCGGCTACGCCGCGCCAAATTTTGCATAGCTGTAGACAATTGAATAGTGAATCCTTTGACATAAAAAATTAGATGTACCTTGTAAGGTCGCTGACCTATGGCAGGATACAAGTCAGGCCATGGTTTCAGCGAAGGCAACTTCTAGTGAATCGTCTAATCTGATGCAATAACGTAGTGTTTGACGAAGCCATTCATCTCTGAGATCCTTTCTTAGGCACCACAAATATTAACTGAGCAAATTATGCTGACGTAAGGTCAGGGATGAAGGTTAGACCAGGCCAAAAACCAACCTGATTCATTACTCCTAGGGTTTGCTGTATGGGATAGTTTGTGGTGCTCATTTCGAATTTATGGACAGCAGGAACCGAATTTGTCATCTTACATTGACTTCTTAGAGATCAGAACGGGTCCTTGGCCTAAGATGACCCTGGCCGACATTTTGTTTTAGGAACATGCTGCCTTGCGTACTCTTTGTCGCTTATTCAAGTGCAAAACTTAGAGCAATCTTGTAAGATTTTGGTTACCGTGGCCTTCAAAAGGTCAAACAAGGTCACTGACCTCAAATGGGCTCGTGACCTTTTGCTTAGAAACAATTGCCTAGGTTCTGGGGGCACTTAAGAGACCAATCTTGATCTTATTTGACCTGAAAGTCATGACCTAGGAAGCTTAAACTTTGACCTAAGTGAGTTCACGTACAGGTTAAGACACTCTGTAAATTTGGTGTCTTTAGCTTTCTTAGTTCACGGGATCTCAGGGGGTCACAGCCGCCCGGGCGCGTGTTGAGACAATGTCCTGGGTATCGGTGGCCTGTGGACTTCGCGGGATTTGGCAAGAAGGGGGATTTGGCAAGAAGGGATGTACCATGTTGTCGGCCATAACGATGATGCTATCAGTGGACAATTAGGGTCCTGAGCAGTGCTGGATAGGGCTCCAGTAGTCCTATTTAAAGCCCCTAGTGTCCCTAGGTAGTCCCCTAGTGTCCCTAGGTAGTCCCCTAGTGTCCCTAGATAGTCCCCTAGTGGACTTAGATGTCCTAGTAGTCATGAAAGGGGTCCGAGTAGAACTGGACAGGGTCCTAGTAGTCCTGGATATGGCCCATTTACCACGAGGCATGATCTTAGTGGTACTAGATTGGGTCTTAGTATCCCTTGGTAGCATCTTAGTGGTCCCAGATTGGGCCCAATCGACAACAGTATGGAGGGGCCCCTAATAGGCTGGGGGGCCCGTGACATCTGGATTTCAAGAAGCAGTTGACTTTTCTGCTTGGCTGATACGCAAGGTTTGATTTACACTTGTGTCTAGCATTGGTCATGGGCCATGACATTCAGCGCTCTTAGACCGGTTGTACAAAAGTTTATCCGCAGTGTCAGTTCGCCGTGAATTGCGACACCATTCATATCAAACCGTTTATCTTAGTTCCTACCCCCCACCCGTAAAAACAAAAAAATACTTACCACAGATGTTGCGATTTGCTTAAATAACGTACATTAAAAGAACGGCGTTAAGTCGCCTGAGGCAGATCTAGGTAAATCGCCAGCTTTTCATAGTTGAAATAGGGTTCGAAGGTGATGCTATCAGTGGACAATTAGGGTCCTGAGCAGTGCTGGATAGGGCTCGAGTAGTCCTATTTAAAGTCCCTATTTTATGATCATACAGTGTGCAGAAAACTGCATAGCCCGAACAAGCCAAAAGGTGCGCTGAAGTATAAGTTCAATAATGGTAATGCAGTACGTTTTGTATGAAAAACTCGATGTGTTGAAGCAAGCACGTTATTTATGGATGCTTCAAAAATTGTCAGAAAATTCCAGGCAATCGGTTGGTTGTCTACATGACAAGAACAAGCAAAAATAAAAAAAGGATTTTAAGTATACTATGCGGTAGGTTTGTTGATCGCTAATGTATGCTGCTGCTCGCGAAAATACATCATTTTATTTAGCTTCCGCGTGCTCATAAACATATCGTAACGTCGTATACGCCCAGCGTTGGGAACGGAACAGATTGAAATATCTGGGCTCAACCGTTACTAGGCTTCAGTGTATGGTGTGGTCGTGTGCTGCCAGCTATGCCATTTGTGTTGGATGGCAACAGCAGACAAATGGTTGTCATGCCTCTACAGATAGGTTCCTGACTAGTATTCTGCTTCATATCTATACTCATCTTTAGCTCACGCGAGTCTCCAGGCTCCTGAGGACCACGAGAGTAGTATTTTCCGAGTAATTGTCTTAGCACTGTCTATTTTGACCCAATGTTTTGACATCAATGACATAACACGTTTAGATACGTTTTTACAAGCATGCCTGCATCATTTCATAGTCAATTGCTAATTCGTGGAATAAAAGCGTAATCACATCGAATCGTCACATGATATGCAAGTTGAAAATATGGAACCACATTGTTTTTCGTTCTCCTTATGTGAACTGTGGTCGTTCGTATTGACTGAGGATGATGGAATAATCGTCTCTACGAGAGCTAAAACAGGGCACCGATGGAGTTCGGCAGTCTTCGCCACATAAGTAAAGGCCGTTTGGTGTGTTCATATTATCTGAGACCGATGGTCAGCGGGCGACCCAAACCGTGCCTTCCGTGTGCTACCACGCCGGTCCCGCCGGCCCATGTAAATATGTATACATATATATATATATATATATATATATATATATATATATATATATATATATATATATACGGGTGTGGGTGTGGGTGTGGGCGCGCGTGTTAACATTGCGCAGTGCCGATCAGTATTGTGAAACCACGCCTATATGTTCTCATCCATGATGCAATAAATGAGATAAAAATGCAACGAATCATCTCATGCGACTAACAGAAAACGTTTTCAGCTAGATTTGATTCGGTAATACAGAGAGTAGAGATGGTCTGAATCTATCATACGGTAAAAGGCCCTATTTTGTGAGTGGAAGGGGTTTCGGTGGGTTGTAACATTATAATCTTGGACGTGAAGCTGGCTATTGTATCAACCAGTGGGATCTGATTGCTACCATTAAACTGCTCAGTCCGGTTGGTGGCTGTATTGACATCCGGGGTACAGTGCTACTTACGTCTCTACACCTCATATTATGTGGTCAGTCGTGCCCATACTCTCAAAAACGACAGTGAACTGCCGCAATGAAATTTCCTTCACTGAGTTCATGCTGACTGTTTCTGGGTCAACCGTCGGTGTCATGGGATCACTGGGAGGATTCGTTTATCCAGAACTCTGGCCTGTATATTTCCGGTCATGACAGATGGTGTAATCCATGCGCGAGTCGGTCCTAAAAAGTGTGCCAGTTCTCTTGTTCTAGGTCATGAAGTATCCTCGCCAGGAATGCGTGAAAAATGTACTGATGGTTGGAAACATCCATCAGTCATCCGAACATGACCTTAATCTTCAGCTGGTTCAAGTGCAAAACGGCCAAGAACGTGCGTGTTCTTTTCTTAATGGGATGGAGCCTCTTTGATTGTAATGGGCTGAAGCCTCTGTTCGACTATGTCGGCGGTACGACCAGCATAGGTGGAAGTTTCCATAGCTTTTGATTGAGAGGCGGGGGCCCCAGATATCGTCAAGTTTTAGGGACTTCAGACTTTGCGCCCGTCACTGGTTAGATAAGTCAGAGGATTGGTGGGTTTCCAGAGCGCACTATTCCATTAAGGCGGATGAACAGCATCGGTATCTTTAAAGTAGGAACGTAATAATTGATAATTCAAGAAGAGAGAGAGGAAGAGGAATAGCGAGAGAGAGAGAGAGAGAGAGAGAGAGAGAGAGAGAGAGAGAGAGAGAGAGAGAGAGAGAGAGAGAGAGAGAGAGAGTCAATAAGTCATCAGGATCGAAGTCATCAAGGGAGTCAGAAAGTCAGAGATAAATAAAATCAAAGAGAGGCGGGTATTGAAAGTCAGGGTTTCATGGTTTTTGATCGTAGTTTTATCGAACCAGTCATTATTTTATAGTATTGTTATTGAGACACGGCCGTCATGTCAGCTTTAGCGCATTTCTACATGATCTTTTAGTGAGCGGGGTTTGGAACACTAGTGACATACTATATTCTTATATCTGATCCATTCATTCCGGACGTCATCACGATTGCCAGCATTTTCGCAGTTTGAGTTGGGTGCAAAATGTAGATGCGTTTCCACCCATTTATCAAACAAGCAAGCCACAATTAGCTTCTTCCCTATTGCGGGATGGGCGAGGCCTTGACCCCCATGCCACGCAAAGGTCTGGCCCTGGCTTGGCCCGGGCGCAGCCTCCATCGGCCAGGGCCGGGCTGGGTTAGTATCGAATGCGCCTACGCTAGGGCAAACGGCACCTGGCAAGCACTAGTGTGTAGCTAGCAGCGTCGCTCCTCCTCGGGTGGGTCGGCTCGCACCTCGTGACTGACGCCTCGAAATCTGCCCTGATGACAATGTCCAGACTAAACGCCAGCCGAACAGACGCAGCGCGTTCAAGGGGAGGGGTGAGTAGGAACGGGGACAGAAATACCAGTTGTCAGTGCTGACATCTGGGTCAGGGCTCGGACGGCCAAGTCCCGCTCGAATGCGACGCATGTCGAACGCATGCTGTCCGTCCCGTCACCCTACTAACATGCCTACATCGTGCTGTTTGTGAAGACAATTGGTTACCTCTGGTTTTTCCCAGATGCTATCTCACGCCATTCTCCGTTCGTTTCAGCTTACAAAAGGGCTATTGATCCAAAAGCTCGCTTTAATCATTCGTCAAAAATACGTGATAAGGGGTTAAACTGTTCTCGCTTGCCAACGCGGTTACGTTTACGATCACGCCATAGGCAGCATTTAGTTACAGTGGTAGAGCACACGGACTTGAGTATAATTATACTCGTCGATAGCACTGGGTTCAGATACCATCATATCGTATACCATGTCTGTTGCGATAGCAGGGAGAGGCATATATGTGCCCCGAGAGCTGTGCATTTATTACCATAGAGCTGTGCATATTGGAGTAGTACCATGTCAGCGATGGGTACAAACATTTTCCCCCATGGATTACACGATTTTATTGAACATCCGGAGGAACATGTATTCAGTTTTGCCATTTCATTGACGTAACTTTACCGTGTGATTAAGTCATCGGCTGAAGAGAAAATATCCAGATAGACATATGTGCACCAACCAAATCCAGAAATTCCTTGCTATAGCTTCACCAGGGCGACTGATGCTGAACCTCAAAAGATAAGCAACCATGGCTGGAGCGTTTACAAAATCCGTGTGTTGTTTTGTCTGGTAAAGTCGTGAGGCGATCCGCGGAGCACCTCGCGTTAAATGGGGTCCAGGGTGTCGTTTGTGTCTCCAGTACGATCTCCGAGCCATGCAACGTGATCTCCGATCGTGAGAGATCCGCGTTTTTATGACATTTAATGGGATCACATTTAATGGTATCGTTGGATGTAAGTTGGATGCCAGTACGTGACAGTGGTACTGTTGTTATGGTGGTGTTAAGTTCATAGCGTTACGGCAGAAGAAAAAGAGCAGAGGTTGCAATAATTCTCTTGTTTGGTATTCGTTTGAAGGACAGTTCTCTTTAATGAAAAGTATTTCTTGTTAGACCCGGTTATTTAAGCATACTATTTAAGGCGTATATGATCCATATTGCGGTAAGGAGGGTTCATTCCCCGGGAGAGCTGGAGAACCTCTACGCCGATTATAACAACAACAATTGAATTTTTGTGTGACAATATTTGCATTCTTGAAAAAATGAACTATTTTGGAAGAAGACAGCAGGGGCAAGTACTATTTCAAACGTCACCCAGTTGTTACGGTTATGAAGAGACTTCGACGCATTTAGTACATGTCGATAGTCAATAAGATCGAGATCGATATGATTACGGCGATATGTCAGAATTGGAAATTCTATGGTGTATGCAGAAAAACGGAGTGGTAATGCAACTAATCAAAATGTGTTTTATTGGTTTATGAATAGAGAAAGGCGACGCTTTGCAACGCCATCAGAAGCGCGGGTATACACCCGAAATGTTGTCATAGACAGAGTTAGGGTGGTGAAAAGGCGAGGCTAGCGCGCGCCCGGGTGGCCGGTTGAGTGTCCTTTGTTCAGGTAGGGATCAATTTGACCTGATATTAAAAAATTGAGGTAGCTAGAGACACCAAATCGACAGGGTGGGTTGACTTATGAGTGAACTCACTTATGTCAAAATTTCTGGTTCCTGGGTCATGACCTTCGGGTCAAATAAGGTCCTACAAGATAATAGTTCATGTTGGTGTCTCAAGTGCCCCCAAGCTTCCTTGTACAACCGCCGTGAACCTATCTAGCTGTTCGAACCAAAAGGTCAGTGGTGTCCTATAAAGATCAGTGATCCTGTTTGATCTTAGAAGGTCACGGTGACCGAATATCCACGAGATTGACGATTGAAATAATTTGAAGCCTGATGAGCTATCTCACAATGTATGGCTTCGTCGAACACTCTGTTGTTACACCACGTCGAGCGGTTCCCTAGATATGCCCTTCTCCGACAGCTCTGGCCTAACTTTGACCTGCCATAGGTCAGAGACTTTACAACATAAGTCTAATTTTACGCCAAAAGATCTGCTATTCAGTTATTTACAGCTGTGCAAAGGTTGGCGCGGCTACGCCGCGGCTGTTCTGAAAAAATGCTGAAAAACCTTCGGGGGAGGGTCAATTTGACTCCCACCCGAGCGTGTGTTGATTGAGTAAGGCTCGCTTACACCTTGCGGACTGACTGCAGAATCTGCTGTGGATTCTGCAAATATCAGTGTTGTGGACTAGAGATGCTACCTTTAAGCCCGCAGACCCGCGAAGCGCAGGTAACAGAACTCCAAAACTGTCCCTAGCCCGCAACAGCCAAATCTTCAGAATTCGCAGCATATGATGCGGTCGCCAAGTGTTTAGACTACAGAGGCAACGCTTTTGTGCTGTTTGGCACTTAGTTTTTGCTGTCAACGCTTTGCGGGCATCCGGCTTTAGCAGCTGCGTCCGCAACAGTGTAATCTGCAGTGGGTTTTGCAGTTACTCCGCATGGTGTGAACGACCCTTAAAAATTCTAGCTTCTGGTCGCGGCGATGTTACAAAATACGAATGATGGTGTTTAGACAACTTGCATGTGCATGTTGTCCATATTCACAGGCGTATCCAGATATCCAGGGGTAAGGGTAAGATAATGATTTCATGGGTATTTCGTTTGTATTATTTTTACAGCACTCGTTTGTAAAAGACAGTTGTAAGCAAAAGCACGGGACTCATCAATGATTATCAAAACTTATACTCGGTCGTATGTACTCGTGAACAACACACGACGTGCGGTGTTGTAGCGTTGCCGCACGTCACCACGCCAAGTCAGAACGTCACCGTTCACCCTTCACAGTCTGCACTGAACGCACGGCTGCCGGACATGTGTGAGGCACATATCTCCACTGTACTTTTTCCTTTGCACACTGGTCTCGGCCAGCATGTCTTTGAGTCTTTGGACTCACTGCAGCCCTTTGGAATCCCGGTCTAGGAGCTGGGGGTCCTCGCACTCTGCGCCTCGACGACATTTTGTGCCATTGTTGCGAGGACGTTCGGACTCCCTTCAGAAGCCTGTGCCTTCCGCTTCTGCCCAGCAGCGTCCTCATCCCCTGGATGGTCTCCCGAGAGCACCCAGAAGAGCGCCTTGCCCATCCTTGTTGCAACAATAGCCCATTCATTAATGCCCAGTCGACGAGTGCATTTCGTTTTTAACGGCTTTCTCCGTCTCTGCTCTCCGAGATCATTTTCCCAAAGGCTCTCCATCGTCTGCAGTCTCCGGTGTGCTTGTGTGGGCACTGCAGGCGTGCAGGATGTGCGCGAAGGCGCACATACACGTAGCCCAATTTCTCGACTTGGCTTTTGCAGAATAGCGGTCGATTTTCTGATCACCAATATTAACGCCGCTCTTCACGTAGCCATAACATGTGTAGACCACTGGCTTTGTTTTGAGTTCTTCGTGACCACCAAGAAATACGGCGCAGTGGAGAGAAAAATGAATTTGCTCCTCGTGAATGTTTTTTTGTACCACGTAGGAATGGTAATTTATTGCATTCTATTCTTCCTTATATACGCTTCTGTGTGATGACATATTGTCGTGTACGTGACTGGTTGCCCTCTGTCCCGCCAACGTGATGACCGTATTGGTGGCACAGTGGTTTAGGGTACCTGCGTTGTGAGCGCGTACGCATTTCGTGTTGGGTTCGAATATCAAGAGCGGCGACTTTGTCTTTGTAAAGAGATATTTTACTTTCGCGTCTGTTCTCAAAGTTACGCGGTCACGTGACCCGGCCAATCACAGGCCGGGGAGCAGGTCACGCCTGGGGTCGGGGTTGGCAGTGGGCCAGTGGTGGTCCGGGCGGCGCCGGGGAAGGTTAGTCAGCTGTCGTTGATATTCACGACGTAGCTGGCTCCTCTCCCTCCGCTCGCTCTGACTGCTACTCCGGTCCTTCTACCCTCAGCTGTCGTTGATATACACGACATAGTTGGCACCTCTCCCCCGCTCGCCCTGACTCCGGTTCGGGTCCTTCTACCCTCCGCTGTCGTTGATATACACGACGTCAGCATGTCCTTGTTAATATCGCTGTTCATGATGTTGACACACCTTGAAGTGGCCGTTGTTGTTACCGACGACTGCTACCTCCCCTGGGGATCATAGCCGCCGTGTACTTTTATCGAATATATTCTAGCGATGTGGGAAGTTTGAATGACTTCATGCCCATGTGCTCCTGTTATTAATACGTTCTGTTTTGGTTAAAAAGGTCCACTTTGGTGTCCGAATTACGGCATAAATAGGTGACCTGAAACGCCTTTGGTCTACTAGAGATTAAATCAAGCCAGCCCAGCGTAGCAATATCATAACTTTTGGCTTCCTGCAGCGCTCTCAGGATTCCCTTTTGGTTTGTACTTATTACCAACCATGCAAACTTCTGAGCCAGCAGCCTTGGCTAGAGGAGTGAAGGTGTGAGCCCTTTCCGCGGAGATGTTACGCCCCATTATAATGTTGTTGCATATGAATTCCTTCACCAGATGCTGCAGCTCTGTGAGACCTGGTTGGTAGTGAGGTCCGGCTCGCTCGTCGGTTTGCCACGTAGACTGTGACAACAAACGAGACTATGACTGATATTTGGCGACACAGATGTCCAGACATGCGTCAGCGATTACAACGTGTAACGTTGGACTTTATTTGGAGGGTTTGTTTGCATTGCATTGGCAGAAGCTTATTTTGTTACGAATGGGATGCATCATCTTCTGCATGGCTAGGTAGTCCTGAAGCTGATTTTGTTACGAATGGGATGCATCATCTTCTCCATGGCTAGGCAGTCCTACGCAACCTTGCACCTGACATAGTTACGGTTAACGAGCTAAAGAAAATATGCATCAGCGCGCATCAAACCGGCGCTCCTAGCTCCTAGCTCCAACTCCTAGCGTCCAGTCGGCTTTCGACATCGGCGACACAACACATGACTGAAGGGTGCGGAAACGCTGCTGGCCCTTCGTTGCTGGAAACGCGGTGTCCTGCTCCCTCACGAGACAACGCGCGGCGCCGAACGCGAGATTTTGTCCACAATTCTCTGACGTACATCAGACCGATTGGGGTCCTCACTTGCGTGACATCAGTGTCCTTGTACATCCGCTCCCGGCCATGGACGCGACTTTCCAGACGATGTCGTGTTTGCTCTATTTTTTATCGTGTGGGACCACCAGAGTCAGTATTTCATCAGTCAAAAACTAGCGCTTGTCCCGGCACATGGGCGCGTTGCACCGGCCCAGGCCTGACACCGGGCCTATCACTGACGAGATGACATTAGACCGGTCCTGTTGGCCAGCAGCTCTCGGCGCATCTGTCGTGCATATTATCTCTTTTCCTTTCATATTAGTCGTGTATGGTTCTGTGGACAGGGTGCAGTTCCCACTAGTTGTTGGTGAGCAGACCCCACCATAGTTGCTCGGATCCAGCGCCGAGTATGCCATGCGCCGGCTGGAATCAGGTCGGCCGCTCTTGTTGTTCTTGCGGTGCATCAGACCAGCTAGTGCCGGCTCGGAGGCGGCAGCAGGCAGCGTGTCCAGCTCATCGCTGTCAGAATATGAGCTGTTCAAACCGCCGGTTTTCCCCCGATCGGCACCGTCGCTGTCGCTCTCATCGCTGTAGCCCAGGGTGTCCACAATGCTGTCATCGACAGTTCTCTTCTTGCCATTCACGGTTCGACACTGAGGAAGTAACCCCAGCGCAGCCCAGTTATGGTCCAGCACTACAGCATACACCTGGGCCGTACGACGAGATTGCCGCCTCCAGCGCAGCTGGCCACACAAGACCACTGCAGCTGGGCCATACGAGACCGCCGCCTCCAGCGCAGCTGGGCCACACAGGACCACCGCAGCTGGGCCATACGAGACCGCCGCCTCCAGCGCAGCTGGGCCACACAGGACCACCGCAGCTGGGCCATACGAGACCGCCGCCTCCAGCGCAGCTGGGCCACACAAGACCACCGCAGCTGGGCCATACGAGACCGCCGCCTCCAGCGCAGCTGGGCCACACAGGACCACCGCAGCTGGGCCACACAAGACCACTGCAGCTGGGCCACACAGGACCACCGCAGCTGGGCCACACAAGACCACCGCAGCTGGGCCATACGAGACCGCCGCCTCCAGCGCAGCTGGGCCACCCAAGACCACCGCAGCTGGGCCATACGAGACCGCCGCCTCCAGCGCAGCTGGGCCACACGAGACCACCGCAGCTGGGCCATACAAGACCGCCGCCTCCAGCGCAGCTGGGCCACACAAGACCACCGCAGCTGGGCCATACGAGACCGCCGCCTCCAACGCAGCCCAGTCCAATGACGGGACCCCGGGACCGGGGCAGCCAGATCACATGATGGAGAGTTGGGCAGTGCATAACCTGTCAAATATTATTGCAAAATTATCTTACAGATATGGGTAAAAGCGAGCTATGTCATTTCCTCAGTGGCCAAAAGACATCAGACCAAAAGTACTCACAAATGTAGATGTAAACAATGTAATATCATGAACAAGCTTTCCATTAATTTTAACAATTTTGGAAGCAGAAAGATAGTTACATTCGTACAGACGCTGACAACTTTTAATGCTATCGGTACATTCTGATTTTTGCGTTACAATTAGGTACCGAAACCTCGCAACCGCAAAATAAATCGGTAATAATAATAAAATAAAAAAGTCGGTAAGTAGTGACTTCAGTGGGTGGTGACGTGGAAGGTGTTGCCGCCATCGGGCTACGTCGTGCCCCTCCGTGCTGCCATTTAATTTACTATCTCTGAGCGTGCGTCTGTCTGTCTGTCCGTCTGTCCGCCTGTCTGTCCGCGTTTATTTAGCCAGATGCGCAGCACAGACGGCTGCACGGACTGCGGTCAAAGTAACGCATAGAGCAGGTGCAACCTTTGCCAGGGGTAGATCTAGACTTTTTGAAGGGGAAAGAGCTCTTGTAGAATGCCATTTAGAACACGTAATGGGTCTCACACGTACTTCCAGACATGTACATATATGCACACACACACACACACACACACACACACACACATATATATATATATATATATATATATATATATATATATATATATATATACATAAAGCACGACTCCGGGCTTGTGCCTTGGGCTTAGGTCTCTGAACCGCGCGTGAAGCGGCTGTGTGCGGGGAGCAAGACAATGTGTAACCGATGGGCCGGGCGTGATGATGAAGCTTACAAGTCAGCAGGCAACGTATAACAGGGACCCAGCCAACAGAATGGTGGGTTAAGTCACTGCTCAAAAAGTCAGTTTGATAACGGACTGACCATCCACCAGCAATGACCTTCTCATGTTAGGCCCGCAACCCTCGTAAACCACACGCATGCGCTGACTGTTAACACAGCTGGCCGCCCCAACAGGAGCAAAACGAGAACTCACGCAATTAATTATTTTAAATGTGATGTGGTATGCACACGATAGCATACACTCGGCCGTTCTTTTTTTTTGGGGGGGAGACAAATAATGGCTTCACGACTTCTGGGAGTGGGGGCGGTATTTACTTTTTGATCCCCACTGGATCCGTCCCTGGCCTTCGTGACGATTAACAACAAAAATTCAGGCCCTATCCGATACCAGAGATGGCCCCAGAACGCACGAGAGGAAGGGTATGTGTGGACACCAGGTGCTTTTTTACGATCCACATGTCATGTTGAGGAGACAACGAACAGGCTGTGCAGAGTTGAAACCAACGAAATACACCGCAAAGCTCGCGCTAATGGCCAATACAGCGTGCCCGGACGCAGAGGGCTATCAAGTAAAACGTGTCCCACAATGTAAAAACGCACAAGATTCGGCATCATTGTGAGCCCAACCAATCACATATGGCTGGAGGTGGCGCTATACCGAAGGTAAAGGGTGTGTTGCACACTTTTATGGGGTTTTGAACTGGGATAGCAATCTTGGAGACCTTTCGGTGTTGTTCACAATCCTACCCTTGTTAGGACGTAGCCCCTCTAGTTTCTGAGTCACACGCCAGCGAAAATGGGGAAAGGTATGTCGGGGAGAGTATTTCAAGGTCACCTTGGCATTTATGAGGTGTTAAAGCGTCATTAAAATTCCCCCACTCCATAAGCCAGGCGGTGATCAGGGCCAATAATAAAATTGTCGAGATGTTCATATCTGGCGTTCGTGAGCCAATTTCCAGATATAACGGTCATCAATTGGCTCTCGATCAATGTTGGGCATGGGACGGTGACGTAATCAAACTATGACACCTTGAGAATAATATTTCCTAAACAGAACATTGTGCTGTCCGGAGAAATCTTTTTCACTTGAAACCTTTGCTTAAAGGTATAAGTGAGCTTGTTTCATCATACTTGATGTTTGCTTCCATACCTCCAGTTGTGAAACATCCCTTTAAACGGCACATGCTCTTCGCACAAGGAAGCTGACACAAACCGGACAAACCGGAACTGACAAAACTGAACAACACCTGTTCGGCCTTCAGAGTGCACGAAACATGATGATGAGTGCAAGTGATCAAGGGGTGCCAAACAGCTTACAAATATTTACTTGGGGATGTTATCGGGAGAGGTTTCACCACGGTCATGCTCATGACGGGCCATGTGGCTTACGTTCAGCGCTAGACAGTTGCGTATAAATCTGGCCTAGATTTGCAGTAGTTCGAGAGGAAATTTGACATTTGCCCCTGCCCCCCAGCGGCGTCGCTGCTCCACACAGCGAGGCGAGCGGTAGCTTGCTGTAGAGACTATTTTCAGCCGACGCCTGGCGAGATGACCACCCCTGTAGACGCCGAATGATAAGTATGTAAAAAGCAGGTACAGGGCAGGGACCTGCCATTTAAATTGGTAAAAGCCGCTAAGTCAGTGAGGGGTCTCTTTATCGGCCAGGAGTCTCCACAATGCCTAAGGTTCCTGTGGTGCCAGGGGCCTTGAATCGGCCAGGGCGGTGCTTGAGGGGCCCCAAGAGAGGTCCGAAGAGCAGTCGGGACCGACAATCAAGCACCCGATTGGAAGGCTTAAGGCCTGTAAAGGCCTGTTAAGCTGTGGGTCGCGTTAAGGACCCCGGCCCGTAGGGCCGCAGCCTCAAATGCCAGTAAGTGAGTCTCTTGCACCGATTCAGAACCCCCTGGGATAATGCGATCCTCTATTTCGACCAGAGACCGCCAAAAACGAACAGCTGGCTACGTGTCTGTCCGACGCCCGGGAGCCCATTTCTCGAGCAGGAGCAGGACTGGGACCCGCGAATTACAGTTGCCGTGGTCCTTTAAACGAATGAGGACCAGGAGGAGGACCAGGCCCTTGTCTTGGTCAGAGGTTAACGGTACTTAACTGGGGCCCTGTATCGGTAAATGACCTTGGATCGGAACCGGAGATCAAGGGACCGACTGGAAGAGGCTGAAGGGTCAGAAGCGCTAGGGCAATGCAGGTCGCGTAAAGGACCTGTGCCCAAAAGGCTGTGATCCGAAAGGTCAGTCGGAGCACATCTTAGCCGCTTGGGGCACCCAGAACAATGCGGGCCTTATTCCGGTTATTCATCGACGAAGGTCAAGTTGGATGCATGAGGAGATATAAGCGTGCTTCAGACACCAATCTAGAGTTTGACCTGGTTTGACTTTATTTTGATCAGAAAACAAACATTGACCCTGGACCTGATTTGTGACATCACCATGACCTTCACGCCCGAACACAGTGAGACTGGACCGAGGCTGAGCGTGTTTCGTCCTGGCTAACCAAGGTCAGCCTGGCAGCAGAACACGCACCACGTGGCCGACCCGGCCGGCGGACGCACTTGGCCGGGTCGGGGCGGGCAGCGACCTCTGACGGGCCGGGGCGGTACGCGACCTCAGAGAGCATCACGGCGGCAGCAAGTTGAGATTTGCTGAGTGTTTGGTCCCAGTGCCTTTTGTGCCGTTTGAACGGCCGGGTCGATTCATCGGTCGAATGACTGAGATATTCAGGGAGGAGCCAGCCCCTTCCCTCTCACCCAATGGAAAGTGGTAAGTATCTCAGCAAAATCCGAGTTAACACGGCATCGAGACACTGGTATGGTGAATTTGTCATTCCTGGTCATTCTTGGAGGAAATCCGTTTTCGCGTGGCGACCGAGAGGCGCCAAAGCGCTCACCCCCCACCCCCACTGCGGGACTCCGTGTGCACCTGACCCACGCTGACGGCATGTAGTGCGCGGGAGTGCGATATCCCATAAGCCTGTCTCGTTCTCTGAGGCGCATCGCAACGCGCGGCAGGCCCTTTTGCGGCCCTTTGGAAAAATGCGGGATAAGCGAAGTAGCTTCCTGAGAAATGAGTGGTCCGAACCCTTTAACGTCAGTTCTTTTCCATGCGCCAACGTTGTGTTGATACTGAGCTTCCTTGAACTGTACGCGAGCAATGTTAACATTACGCTTCCGTGATAAGTGCGCGACCCCTGTCCCACCGGGCCCCACACCTCGCCGTGTGCGCTCTGCAGGATCGCTTCACGTGACGATGAAGCCGGCGACGCGTCCAGCGCGGCCTCTTGTCCAGACGGCTGCAGAGCAGCTGCTCAGCGACCACGTGCCGGCCCGCCGGCGTTTTCCGTTTATTTGCTCACAGCTGACGTGGCCAGGCGGGGCCGGCCGTCCCGGCGTGTGACGTCACACAGTGCGCGGTCCGCCGACGCACCCCAGCCGGCCGGCCAGCCCCGGCCGGCGCGCACCAGACCGTGCCGTACGTGACGTCACGTGACGCTGTACGGACGGCGGTAGGCGTTCCCGTACCGGGTCCGGCGCGACGCCCGGCTTCTGGCGCCCGTCAGTGCTGTCGACAATGAAGGTGCACATGGCACGTGGCTGTCCGGGATGCTGTACGCATAAGACCACTCCGTTCTACGCATGATCGTACCCGCGCGTGTTTGGAGTTCATGACGCACTCAGCAGCTGATACTTTATGAAATGAAGTGGAAACGGAACAAGCTTTCCTGTTGGCTGGGTGCAGCTGAATCCCCAACATCTCGTCAAATTAGAATAAGGTCTTTGGTGTCGCATGAAAGAAAACTTTTTAAAAAAATATTTCAGTTGAACCATCACATTTTCTGGAAAGTTCTGCTTCTGGACGTTACGCCGTAGTTCTACATTACAACGAAGCGAGTTGCGGCTCTACCCCCGCCCCCCCCCCCCCCCCTCCCCCTGAGGTGACTTTGGTCCTCGCACCTCCCACGGCGTGTGGCTCTCCGGGTACCTCCGGACACGAAAATAGTGTGGTGGGGCCGAAAAAGAATGGTGCCCATGCGCTTTTACTTGGTCTCATGGATCCATGTTTACTGCGTAATGGGAAGAAAACGTTATCTCTTTTAAGTCGCTACCATCACGAGCAGGCAAGACAGCTACTCTGGAGCTCGAACAAAGCATTATTATACCGGTGCGCTTGCTTACAAGAGCAGATCCAGTCGCTCAGTCCACAGGAGACAAGAACACCAGCAACAAGACCCTGCTCTAAGACATCCGGGCATATTTTAGGAGATTTTAAAGCAAAGGCAGCCCCGGAAAACGGAAGAAGGTGTGGGCGGAGTAGAAATAGAGAACTTCGACTCCTTGTATTGTATGACATTTTTAAAAAAAAATAGAGACGTGTAACATATGCTGACTCATCCTTACCATTCCGTCCACTGACTGCCCAAATTCCTAAGTTTGAGCGTCTTAGAATCGTTTCCATTGGAAAATTTAAAAAAAAAACGATTGGGGTGGCATTTTGGGCGACTCGGGAGCAGTGGCGGATCCAGAATTCCGTCAATGAGGTAGCCTCGCAACACTGCGCCCCACCCCTGTGGAGTTTCTGGCTCCCCACAAAAATTATGCGATTTCGGTTATCCAACGTAAATATTCCAATGCTTCGAGATCCTTACGTTTGTTTTATGCGGGGAACCATTTACTGTGTGCAGCTCCAGAGAATTGGACGTGGTGCGTTTGGTCATGCATGGGGCGCGTCGATCCTCTCGCGATGACGTTGGAATCCGCCGTTTGGAGACATTTGTTTTAGAGAAGATATGGTAAAATGAGCCCGGGTTGATTGCCAATTATCATCAAAATCAGGCACGACACTTGATTCCAAGGTTGACTGCGGCTGGCCAGTTTCCGGGCTAGCTGGCTTGCTGATGTAGAAGTTTGAAGTAAAAGATGTAGAAATAGAATCAGCTGATGGTAAATTACTAAAAAAGAATTGCTTTTTCCTGTAGTATGGGGGTACAAAATTTGATGACAGTCGAACTGTGTTAAGAATATGATGTGCAAGTGTGCTGAGTACCACGAGTCCACAACCAAGGAAAATTAAGTGCACGACGTCCTCGGCGTGTGCGGTTATCTTCGGCAATTGCGCATATCGGAACATATGCGGCCGCTTCTATCTGCGGTAAGACGCAAAGATAATCGTGTGTAGATATTGGATTTGTGTAGAATTAAGCCAGCCAGGTCTGCATACGCGAACAGGAAAAACGCCACGAATTACGAAAATGCTGAAATTCGCGAACACACGCATTTTGACTACAGAGGAGAGCTTCCAAGACAGCATTCTGTGTTCAATCTCCCATGTAGTTGAGCTCAAGGGATTTCACAGCGTGGTTGGAGGCTGTTGAGGGTGGCTGCAGGTGCCACACTTGCTGCCGCGAGCTACAGGCGGCCGAGCGGGTGTGCGCGAGGCTGGCCCTGCCGCAGGGGCGTGCTGAGCCGGACCAGCAGGCGGGGCGGCCGGCCGGCTCGCGCTGGGCGGTCGGAGGGGATCGGCGTCTGCAGCCCGTCGGATGTGTCGACATGCCCCTCACCCCTCGTCTGCTCCGCATCAGCCGTAAACACGGCAGCCGGGGCCGTACAAAAGCGGCCGTCGCCGCTCTGTCCGGCTTGCTGTCGCTGTAGAAGCGACCCGTGTGGACCGGCGCGTCGTGTGTCCGCAGAGAGCGCGTCCAGTCCGGCAC